>NC_135426.1:16555000-16856250 GCF_051991245.1 Festucalex cinctus
ATATATATATATATATATATATATACACGTGAAGCAAACACCACTCACTTATACCAACACTAACGAGACAATAACCAGACACACCTGGGAAACACAGCAGGCAGGGGGAACCAATTAGCAACACATACAGGTGGACCTACTCAGACCTAAACGAGACAGGGGAAAGACACAAGCACACCACACACAAACACTCACCAAAATAAAACAAAACCCAACTCAAACAATATATATATAAAACACATGATGTCTTTCATTCTGACAACTTATTTTCAATCCAGTGTGAGGCACTGATGTGAAAAGTGCCTTTCACTTCATTCAAGCGGTTAAATGGATGCAACTGCAGCCTGAATCAAAACGTTGGCTGGCACGCCACGGGCGGATCAGAGGACTACGTGCAAGGACGAGGTCAGTGGGATGGTTTGGGGTAGAACACAATTTGGTGTCGTGAGTCAGCGCCGGGGAGTTAGCGAGTGCAGGCGTGGGAGGATTGTGGCTGCGGTGCTCCCGGAGTGCCAGAGACAGTGAGCAGCCATTGGACATGCAATGTGCAATCATTCCAAATAGATGCATCCGTAATAAGCACTCATTTGCAAGCCTTGGACAATATGAGCTCCTGTTTTGGACTTGTGGTCACACGAGGACGCGCCATAAGAGAAAGACGCGGTGTTAATTAGGGGTGTGCTCAAAAAATCGATACGGCAATATATCGTTGCTCATTACAATACACGTATCGATACGCAGGCGTCAGAATCGATATATTGCTCGTTAACTTTAAAGGCAGTTAACGTTTGCCTTTGCAGCTTGCATTGTTCTGAAAAAATAAAACCCAGCAGCGTCTTTTGAAGTTAATTGCCTTCAATTAATGCAATAGCTCACCAGTGATTGGACACTGTGTCTTGCTAAGAAAAATGAAAGCAGAGGAAGAATATCAACATTGATTTACTTATAAACTTAATATGGCACATGTCTTAATGTACCAATTTTGATATATTTTGTTTAAAAACGAAATAGAATGTGTTACATGAAAAAAAAATGCTGTTTTTATTTCCCCAAATATTTCAAATAAGCACATCTTAGAGCTGTAATTTTAATACTTTGATATTTTTTGCTCATATCGGCTCATGCCTATGAATAAATCTTCCTTGCTCTGCAGTGCGTACACGTTTAGACCAGGCATGCCGCTTGGTGGGAAACCAGAAGAGCTAATAACAAAAACATTTTTGTCGTCCAGCATAATAAACATATCCTTTAGGTATACATATGACTGTTATTATAAAATGCAAGTAAATGAATGTAAAATATCGGGATACGTATCGCCTTGAAGATCAAGTATTGGGATACATATGTATCGCGATACGTATCGTATCGTGAGCCCTGTATCGCGATACGTATCGTACCGTGAGCCCTGTATCGCGATACGTATCGTATCGTGAGCCCTGTATCGCGATACGTATCGTATCGTGAGGTGGGCGGCAATACCCAGCCCTAGTAATATCATCTTTCTACTCGACACTGATTTAAAAGCTCCAAATGAGTGATGAAGCCAAAGTGCAACCTGGAGAAATTCGGTCTATTAAGCTTATGCAGCAGACAAAGACAGAGAGCAGAATGACGGGGCATGCTATCGCCAGAAAGACAAACAACGTGTCAAATAAAATCCAGTTTGCAGCCTATCAGTAGGATTTCATATCAACGGGCTTCCACACTAAAAGTCATGATGCAACAGGGAGAGAATCTGGCACACGGCAGTTCGAATATCAAACTCAGAAGGCGAAAGATCGGGAGGATCGCGGCGGAGGGACTCGGCCAAGCTCGCTCGTACAATAAAACTCTGAGTAACCCCAACCAAGCAGCCAAGTGATTGTGAGTGCGCTCCAAGCTCCTCAACAATCACCCGCCCGTGGCTCTGATCTAAATCTGGCAGAATGGCGCCGAATATAACCCGACGACTAAATATAACTTTGTAAGAAGCTAATGTCAGGGCCACTTCCTCCTTTTGTTCCACTGACTCGCCTCTGGGTAAAAATAAAGCGAGAGTGGGAAGGGAAAGGAATAAGGCTTAACTAAAGAGGAGGGCGCTGACTACTAATGATGCTTGTGTCAGTTTTTGCCTCAAATAAACCGAGCCAAGCGGGCCGGACGCACTCTTTAATTAGACCAAGCAAAGAACGGTCCCAATGTTGCTGGAGGTCTGCAGAAAAAGGAGCTTGGCTGCATTTGTATTATGCGTCCAAAACCACATGAGCATGTCCGCTCATAAAAACAGACACGCCGCTGCTCATTTGATTCCGTGGACGGCCAATAAAAGTGACAACATGCTGGCAGTCAGCTGACGATATCATTTGACCGGATTCGAAGCCAGCCGCCGGACAAAAATAGCGCCGCAAAATAACAAACCGTGCCCGCATGTGGTCTTTCTTATCTTGTGTGGGCCCTAATAATTCCTCCGTCAAATCAAAACACGCTAAATTAGCGTCGCCGACATTTCAACATGGTCGTCAAATGGGGCTTATTTCCTGAAAATGGGCCTGACAGTTTGACATGCGCTTTTCGCTCAATGCTCTTATTACAGGGCGGGAGTTCGCGTAGGCTGTTATTGGCTAAACAGAGGTTGGCGTTGAATTTTCTGGTGAGTAAACGAGGGCCACGGTGACATACGATCCCTGGCGGTAGACATCGTCAACATAAACACACATATACAAACGTTTACGCTGTACACACAGAAAGCAGTGACAGAACCCCCATTTGTGAGTGACTGGCCGACAATTAGCAGCAGGTGCAGGAAAGCTCGGCGCGCGTGTGCTTCTGTGAAATTGAAAACCAGGCCAGTCTTCAACCACAGTCCTCACCCCCACCCATACATTATCTTCCAAGCAAGGAGACCGTGTAGGAAAAAAATTGCCCACCACCACATGAAGAGAGGAGAACTCCATTTTCCACCAAAATTCCCCGAAAGACAAAACGACTCCTGGAAGAAATCCATATACTGTATAGAGGCCACCCTTGCTCCTGATTGGCTGTTCTGGCAAAAACTGAGTCTGATTTTGTATAAATAGTAAAGCATTGTAGAAAGTAGTATGAAATATGCTTTATTAAAAAAAACTGCTGATTGTTGTGCCCACCATTACAGCAAAAGTTTTCATTGGAAAATGTACCCCAAGTTGGATTTATGTGTCACTTTTGACACAAAGTAGAAAACTCTTCAAAAGTGACATTCTTTTGGAGGTATGCTGTTACATCTCTGTGGCAAAGTATACAAAAAAAGTTCAAATTAGGTACTGTATTTTTTCCAAATCTGACCATGAGCCTTATAATCCGGTGCGCCTTTTAAATGGATCAATATTGAGCCGCAACAGGTCTCGCTGTCAAGACGCTATCGGTGACCCTGCACGAGTGACGCACATGCGCAGAAGATCCCGCCATCTTGGATCGCTAACTACGGCAACCCCACTAGAACAAAATACCTTTATATGCCTGCGTGATAGTGCGCGTTCGTAAAAACACGAAACATCATTGGGAAAAAATCTTATATTCTTGAAGCATTATAAAGAAACTATTTTAATTCTACAGGTTTTAAAGACACACGTTGTACTTTTGACCCCATTACATTCCTAGTGAGTCTTCATTGTTATAATTTACGTTTAGTCTGCAATATTTAAAATATGTCATTCATTGAAGGTGCGCCTTAGTCCGGAAAATACGGTACATTTAACAAGTCCGGTTACCTTTATATCGTGATGTCCTACTAATGGATATTTTTATTTAATTTTATGTTATTATAAACCCTGACTCCATAATGCAAACATTTATGTCTTAACATGTATGCATGTGTGATATTTCAATGTTTTATTTGTATGAATCAGCAAAAATGTCTATAAACATTCTTTTACTTAGACAGCATGGGGCATTTTATGGATAATTTTTAGAGGAAAATTAAACCACTTATAATAAAGTAAGTCTTTTTTTCTTGTTTTATTTATTTATTTATTTATTTTTTCAAATTACAACATTATAACATGACATAGACCCCCAAACAAATCTGTCTGTCATTCACATCTTTATTGTTGTAAGCATTAAGGGACCAAAAAATAATTTATTTGATTCATTTTAATTTTCTAGTCTGATTGATCAGTTATCCGAATTTTATTTTGCCAAATATCAGAATGGGCCCTAAAAAAACGTGCACTAGTAGCATAATTTCCTTGGATTTTTATTCCACTCCAGAGTTAATGCCCATTTATGGAAGCTATTGTTTACTGATTGCTGTTTTAAAACAGTAAACGATCCCGGCTGGGTCATAACATGGCCTGTCTTGTATTTGCGTTGAGATGGCAACCATTCAAACAAAGACGTGTCACCACTCAAGAGGTCAGACTGACCTGTCAATCAGGCGCTTTTACAGCATTTTCAAGTTTACAACGGCGTGCCATAACCTTGTAAAACAGTCAGCGTGGGCCGGCGTTGTCTGCCAAATCAAAAAGTCCCGCCTCCACTCCGGTGTCAGACCAACCTGCACTGTGTGTTTACGGCTAAACACTGGCTTTGACCGAAACCAAATATTTGCCTTTTTCTTGACATTTAAGTGTGTTTTTACGGCGAAAGCAGTTCACAGAAGAGAAGAGAATAACAAAGTAGGGAAGAACAGTTGGTAACAACGATGCTATTACTTAGGAATTTCCACTATCCACTCACTTATTGCTCTCTCTAGTTGAGCCAAAAATATGAACGGTATAATCAGGACATTATGTTAATCTAACGGAGCTTGATCAGTGAAGAGTGACGCTAAGCCTTCCAGCGTCTACCTGGGCTGCGTGGAAGCAGCCATGCGTCCCAGCAGGAAGTGATGGATGCTGATTGAAGGTCATTACTTAGCTCCCCGCTGAACTCCTGACCTAAAATCCCCCCTGACACAAGGTCGAGCGTGGGCTGGCGGTGTGTTGTGCGGCGGTGTCGCCTCTATCCAGGCACACGGCCACGCGCACACGCCGGGCCAGCTTTAAACACACACACGCACACACAATAGCCACAGCCCAAAGAGGATTCAATATCATATGCCATAATCGGCCTTTAAGTCTGAACAAGGGGAGGGGGTCCCTCCCATAGATGAGCTTAGAGCACTCCAATCCTATTTGATCTGCTTATATTTCCTGCACTCATAACTTTTCCGACTTATAACAAGCTTGGGTCAGTGTCAGGTCAACAAGGAGATGACCCTGCGCACCAGTGAGACAGTGAGTCAGGGGTTGGGGTTGTCCTGATTCTATTTATTACTTCATTTATATCGCGCTTAAGGCCCTTAAAGTGCTTTACATTTGGCTACTCATTCATCTACTGATGACATCAGCAGCATCAGGAGCACCTGGGGGTGCAGTATCTTGCTCAAAGATACTTCGACATGGCCACGATGGCATGAGATCGTTCCCATAACCTCTCGGATTGGGTGACGAACACGCTACCAGTGAGGGGTTGTCATGTTCCATGGCTGCAGGCTGTGCTCTAAGTCTTGTTTTATTGTTGTAATTCCAGTTTGAGCCTGACCTGCGGTGGCGCCCATGAGACTCTGCACAGCTGCTGCTCATCAGCAATTATGTCTTGTGTATTTAAGAGGCAGCTTCTGCTCTTGTCTTTTGTCGGACTGTTGCTCATGCCTCAGTCCAAGATAGCATCGACTCCTAGACCTTGTTTTTGTTTCTTGAAGATTTCTGTTGTACTTTGCCATGTTGCCCTTTTGGATTGGCTTTCGGTTCCATGTGTCCTGTGCGTTTTTTTGTTGTTTTTTTTTAATTAAATTTACTCTTGCCATTGCGGTTCCTGCGATCTCGAGATCCTGCATCAACTCCAGCTGGCTTGCAGCTCTTTTGGCAGGCTCTCTAGGGTGTGGTCGAGCCCCTGTATCCGCTTGGCCACCAAACTCCGCCTATTCGACTCCGCCATCATCCAAGTCCTACTCTAGGCCAGCGAACCATGGACACTCTGCAGTTTTGCAACGCCGCCTGGACGCATTCCACAGGCGCTGCTTGCGGAGTATTCTACTTGTCCGCTGGTATGACTTCGTCCGCAACAAGACTGTCTACGCCAGGGCAGGAAATCCAACACCAATCTACACCCTCCTCAAGAGGCGGAGACTTCATCTGCTCAGTCACGTGGCCCACCTGGATAACTCGATACCGGCAAAACAACGCCTCACTGACGCATCTCACCCTCCTCCTCGCGGATGCCCAAGACTCACCTGGGTAGCGCAGGTGCCTGCCACCAGCCCTCTTTCCGATTGTCTGCTTCGAGCCCACGACCGAGACAATTTCAGACGACTGGTTGCAATGGCCTAACTGGCTAAGCGATCACTACTCTTACTACTACTACTACTACTACTACTACTACATTGCAAGCCCCTTCTGTTGGACTTTTGCCTGTGTGCTTAGTTTTTTTCTGTAAATTCACTTACTTGTCCTTGTTTATGGGATCTACTAAAACCTTACAGGGGTAGGGGGTAGGAGAAGTAGCGGGACTAAGATATTTACTACCTGCAGGATAACTTCCTCTTCCTCGATCGCTCTCTAAGGGTGTATTCAGACCAGAAAAGTCCTTTGGTCCGGACCAAAAGCGCACTTTATTTTTTTTTCGTTTGGTGCGGTTCATATTTACACTGTGCTTTTTGCAAGTGGACTATATTGTACAATCACGTCGACCCGCGTGCCGATCTGTGCTCCCATTGGACAAAAATGACGAGGGCTGAACTCATAACGAAACCAGGAAATTTCTGACAAAATGAAATTCGGACATGCTGCATTATTGCTCTGTATATTTGTGGCGTTATTAGATGCAAGATACTTGCGAGCGTCAATGGAAGTTCATTCAACGGAGTTTCCGCGACGCTGTTTTTAATTTTGGAACAGCGTCGTCGATTGCGCGCAATAACCGGAGGAGCCGTTGTGCTTTGCGTGCCCCGCCCCCTCCACAAACAGAATACGCATGATTATGAATGAATAATAGCCCCCCCCCCCCGCGATGCTTGGCTACGGTGGCTTGTTAAGCCCCAAAAGGCGCATATTTCCTGTACCTGGAGCGGATCGGTCATGGTTTGTTTTCAGACTGCGAAGTGAACCGCACCGAGTGCGTTTGGAAGCGAACCGACACCACCGCAAAAACTGGGTCTCGGTCCGCTTGCTTGGTCCACACCAGGATTCGTTTGTGTGTATTCAGACTTGCACAAATGGTCCGGATCAGGAAACAAACTCTAGTCGGTTTGAAGCGGACCAAACAGTGCAAGTCTGAATACACCCAAATTCTGTCTCTTGAATTCTAGGAAATAGTCGTCAGGGGCCCCATGTCGACGATTTCCATTCATCAGAGTGGGAGGGGGGATGTAATAACGCACAAAACTAATGGGGACCACACACACATGCGGAGATGTGTACCATCCTGGGAACACGTTGAAACAAAGCACAGGCGAAGTGGGGGGCAAAAATGAAAATTGGATCACAACGTCTTCATTTCCTCATCTTTTCCTCTCTTACCCCCCTCTAAGCTCCCCTCACGGGAGATAGCAGGGCTCCTTGGCGGCGGGTTAATCCGACTGCGGACCCCCGAGAGAAGAAGGGAATGCGATGAGGGGGGGATAGTCAAACATGGGAGTTGGAGCGATATCAAAGGCTGTTTTATCAAAGGCTCTCTGTGTTTCGGGAATACCTTTGCTATATCTTAGTCCCGCTGCTTCTCCTCCCCCTTAATGGAGCATGGGATCATTTCTTTCCCCTAAATAGACAAGCTGGCTTCCTTGCATACTCACCATTTACTCAAACACACTCATGCAGACCGCTGCATACTTAGTGGCTATATGGCCAGAGACTGTAACAACATCTCATTTCTCTCCCATGAGACACTGCCGCTACCTTATAAGGCAGAGAGGTGAGCCATGCCAGTTTTCCATGATGCATCAGCCTAAACAAAACTCCTTCTATACATGTTCCATTGCTGCTCAGATCACCAAAAAAAAAAAAAAAGGTTTTGCAGAAATAAATCAAAGGTTCCAATGATGCATGTGTGTGTGTGGGGGAGGCTCTTATGCAAGAGCAAACCTCACACAGAAAGAGAGGTGTGGAGAGTCCAGCAAAATATAAAATGTCTAGACTGACCAGCAAGCCACTATTTTAATGTTTGGTGCGCTCATGAGTTCCAAAAGTGCATGTCATGTGTAAACAAGAGAGTGTGTGTTCTGTTCCCCTTGTGTTGGTTTATTATTCCTGGAGAGAGGTGTTCATTGGTCCCACAATTGTATGGCTGTCCTACACAGAACAGCAAAGTCAGACTTGAATGTTTTCCCAGTGATGTCATGCTTGACGGGTGTAGATTTCATTTTGGAATTTCTGAATAACTGGAACCAAAGTACCGGTTCCAGACCTGAAGACTTGTCACTCAACGTAATTGACCCCATTAGGCTACTTAGTTTGTACCTTTTCCTGGACTGAAAAGGTACTGACTCAAAGTATCCAAAGGTAGAAAAACAATAGCTTAAACATCACTATTCTCCTGACAGGCTGTAGGTACGAGTATATCTCCTTCTCCTTTAGTCTCGTTCCAACTTAAAGTCAAGAACGGTCCTATCTTGACCCGGAACGGTCCTAATCCTGACCAAGTACACCATATGCTGCAATGTGGGGGCTGAGCCACGGTAAAAGAAGAACAAAAAAGACGTGCGGGAAGAAGGGTCGAGCGACAAGTGGGAAGGGATTAAGATTCAAATAAAAGACAGAGAAAGTGAATGATAGGGAAGACGCTTATGTTGCAGTAGGATAAGGTCGATCAGCACCTCAGGTTACACGGGGTTAACTATTCCGCACCACGTTTCCTCCCCCGGGATTTTGACCACACTCTAATCACCCCTTGCAATAAAGCTAGTGAACCTACCAGGTGATTTTTCTCCAATTCACCCCCAGTACATCCTGACTGATGGACAGACGAGGGAGGGATCAGGGATGATGTGATGGCCTGAGGCTTGACGATTTCCTGCTGCGGATTGATTCCGAGCCAAAAGAACATTTGCAGCCTGTAATTACGCTTCGGAAGCTCAATGTTTCAGGACATACTGTCGTCGCAATTTCTCGATGTGTTCTTGTCTGTTCTTACGTCGCTGTGATCTTGTGAAACGTCATCAGTACTGTTCTAATTGAAAGCAAGAATGCATGGAATACCCGGATGTTGTTCTCGTCTTAGCTTAAACCAACGATGATTCATGGGGCGGATATTCGTGAAGACTCGGCTAGGAAAATACCGAAGATGCATTTCGTGCTGTTATCACGGAAATAACGTCAGAGTCAAGGGAGGAGTTAACAAGTACATAGCTGTTCCAATGTACTTTAATTGAGACTTTCATTCTTCGGAAGAACGTTCCGAAGACTGTAGTCTGCGTTCCCCATTTTGACAAACGGCGATTCTGATACTGTACCTTTTTAAATCAGGGGTGCCCAAGTTCGGTCCTCGAGAGCCCCGATCCAGCCTGTTTTCCATGTTTCTCTCCACTAACACACCTGATTCGTGATCAGGATCGTTATCAGGCTTCTGCCAAGCTTGCTGATTAGCTGATCATTAGATTCAGCTGTGCTGAATTAGGGAGACATGCTAAACAGGCTGGATAGGGGCTCTCGAGGACCGGACTTGGGCACCACTGTTTTAAATCAACCCTCGAGAGAAACTTATGGACCTTAAATTATCAGTCACTTTTTTTTGTTTATTTTATCATCAGGATACAGTTTATCTCCATGAAGTGGTTGCAGTTTCTTTAGTCTGCAGTGGACCCTCTGATTCCAAAGCCCAAATCTTTACAGATGAGATATTGCTGCCAACTTCTTCATTTCCTCATGACAGGATCGCTTCTGTTCAAGTCGGACATTTCGACCTCATCCTTCAATATGTTCATCCTCGTTATTCAAGCCTTCTAGACTGCCAAGTGTTTTAGTCTAAACAGTATTTTGATGGCCCTGCTCCGCCTCCCTCATGCCATAATTTGGCTGTCTCGCTTCATTCTCCTGTTGTGCACACACACTAAGTGAGTTTTGACCAGACGTGGAGTCACAGACCCAAAGTGAGACTGGGGAAAATAAAGGGGGAATGGGAGTGGTAGTTGCCGGCGCCTGGTCACTTTCTACTGTTGATCTTGGTCGTGGTCTTCCAGCTGACCACATGCAGTGTAAACGTCAACTACACGAGCCAGTGTCATGCCGCCAAGTCACAAATGAGCTCTTTTGACGCATTATTAGCAAAGACAGGAGCGCTGCCACAGTGGAGGCTTGTCCAACTGCTGTATTAGCTCTTCATAAAGAACCACTGGGCAAATAACAGTACAGGCAGGCTTGTAATTGCCCAGGAAATTCAACATGACAGATGGCAGCCTCTCGCTACCAGCCATGCTCAATAAATTGAATTGCCCCATAAATGTTTTTATTGGCACTAAACAACCATGTAGAGCTACACAGTAAGCATTATCTTCAGCAAATTGTAGCTATATCTCAGTAAAATAAAAAAAATAAAAAACAAAACCAGGGCCTCCAAGTCCAGACTGAGACAACTCAAACGTGCCAGATTTTATTTTTATTTTGCATGGTAGTACTTTGCTAAAGCGTGTTTAAAAATCATTTTCTTCCCCTGCAACAAAATAATATGACTTCTTGGCCTCGATTTGTACACCCTGCATACACCAGGCGGTCTTTAAAGGGAGCACAATGATATCAGTGCGGATTTACCCGCCGTTAAATGGGTCGTGTGGTGGTGAAGGGGGAGCTGATTGGTCATTCCTGGATTTATTCACTTTATGTATAAAATGCACAGAACTGGCATGTTTGACAAGTTAAAACAAGTTTTACACGTCATAAAAAATAAAATCTTATACAAGCTAAGCAGCATGGGGTAATTATTAGCAGTAATACACAATCTTTTGGAAAAATACTCTTTTGATTCAAGCATATTTTCCCCTTTAGTTCTAGTCCATTTGGATTTAATCCGACGCAGCCAAGCACATATCAATTCCCGCTTTGATGTGAGCCAAAGATAGCATTATTTGTGTCGTAAACTCAAGCTGTTTTAGACACAGGGGGTCTTTTATGTAACATCATCTCAGCCTCTGACTTGTTGGCATGCCTGTAAATGGGTCAGTCAATCTGTGTTCGGCCTTGTTATGGTCCGGGTTGGTGCCATTCCAGACCCCATTCTCCAGTAGGACAGACAGAGACATTGTGCGTCTCAAAACGGTTAAATATAGTCGTGACTTTTAAAAGGCCTGTACTTTAGCATGTCAATTCATTTTGGCAGCCGAGGGACAATTGCAGGGTGTGGGTCAAACCGGACACTCAGTTCAGCAAAGAGTTGTTCCAATGATAGCAGCTTGTGTAATAGTAAGTCAGGGAAATATAGTAAAGACATCGTATACATAATAAGTCGAAGCAAATTGCATGTAGAGTAAACACATAAAGGTGTGGGCTGTTTTACAGTCAAAGAAAATCACACTTTGCTTATACAAGCATGTGTTTGGAATGTGTTCAATATTGGCTCTAGATGTGAGAGGCAAGCTTACGTGTGAAGTTCCTAGTTGTTAATACGTTTTGTGTGCAAATTGATTACAGCTAACAGAGGGAAGAAATGGATGATTTTGAGCATTGCGTCTCACCCTTGTCACTAGCTTGCAAAAACACTTTTTCCGGATCAATTTGGACACAATAAAGCGCAAGAAAAATGCTGAGGTGGTGAAAAGTTCAGGTCCAAAACACCTGCTTTTTGCCTGTTCATTGTGCAAATTCAGCACCACCTGAAAAAAAAAGCTTGGGCGCCACCCAGTTTCCCTTCACTCACTCAATTGCAGGCCCCACCTCGGAGAATCCTAAAACGACAAACCTCAGGGCTGATGCAGTCACTCTATATGGAAAATCCTCATCACGATCATATTAGCGCTGTCAAGAATCACATTCGTTTGAGTGTCCCAATCATGAATGGAATGTGAGCAACACTGAGGACTCTGATGTGTTTTCATATACAGTGGAATCTCTACTTACGAAATTAATTGGTTCTGGAAGAAAGTTCTTAAGTAGAAAATTTTGTAAGTAGAGACACATTTTCCATGTAAATGCCCTAATCCGTTCCAAGCCTCCCAAAATTCAGACATAAATGTTTTATAAAGCATAAAAATGCATCAAAACATGTAACAAATACATGTTACAATTAGATTATTGCACAATATATGAGAGTTGTGTATAATTTAAAAAACAAAGAATAAAACTGATGGTCATTTACCTTTTTAACTGCTGTCCTCATCATTTTTTGCTCTTTTTGGTTCATGTTCTCTCTCAGAAGTGTTTTTTTTTTTTTTTTTGCCTGGTGTTTTGTAAAGAACTGATCCAAGGATGTTTGCTTAAAAAACAAATAATAATAAAAATTATTCGAAAATGTCCAAGGCAAACATAATCTTAGTGAGCAAACGCCCGACTGGTGAACACTTTTTCTGCAAAAAACAAATTCTGAAACTTCATGGAAACTTCCGGTATGGCGAGGCATCTTTTTTTTCCAAAAAAGGCAATTAAAAACTTACTGTGCCTTCATCAATCACCAATTGTTTGAATTTTTGCACAAATTCTGAACACCTCATGGGCCGTGGGATGAATGATGAGGACGCTGTCTAGACACCGATCTAGTATCTACGCTCATAGATACCTATGGTAGCTAATAGCCATAGCCGAAAGTATGTTGCGTTCGGTAATGTATTTTTACCTTTCATATCTAGAAATTTCTTTCGTAACAACCGGCAATATTTTCCCGTTGAGGCGTTTCGTAACTCGAAAATTTCGTATGAAGAGACGTTCGTAAGTAGAGGTTCCACTGTCGTTGACATAATGCTAATTGAATTCCGCTTATGACTCATCGAGTGCACCAGCGCTCATATACGTGCTGTACACGTTAGTTAAACGGGTAGTAGTGTGTCATTATTGGTAAAGGTGAGTCACAGCTTAGCTACTGTATGTTTACCCAGCTCAGGTTGACACTGGATAGGGATATCCCCAGGAATCGGGACACTCCTTGGACCAACTTGGCCCCCGGCTCCTGTGCTTTGTTTTACTTTATTTATCCTGGGAGGGTCAACTTGAGCACGCCCAGCGCACACAACAACTGCTGAGCTGCAGCCAGAGCGCCGCTATCAAGAAAATAGACGATAAGTAGAATTTTGGACAATTCGACTCTCGTAAATGTCATTGGGGTCATGTGCAATGATTAGCTCTCATATAAGTCTTTCTGTTCATGTGACCCCTATCATAATGTCATAAATAATAATTGCACACTAAAAACGCAAGTGAAAGTCATAGAGGAGGATATCTTCAACCTTGAGTAAAACAGTTCAGGTTCACCTCAAGGTCTACTCTTGTTACATAATTGTCAGTTGACTTCCTGCCGGCCTACAAATGATTATTAGTATTGCATAACAAAACACGCTAACAGTTGCCGATTAGCATCATGTGATTCAAATATCCAGTCAGGCAAGAATTTTGGAAATTGCTTAATAGTGTTAGCTCCATAAAACAATTAGTTAAATGTGATCAAGAAGAGAAAAAAAAACCATAAGTGTTATTAAAGGGATACTTTGCTTATTTAGCCTTGTTTATTTTTAACATTAATATTTTGCCTATAATAAATTTGATATTTTCATTAGTTTTCACGTACAATTAGTACCTTTAAAAAAATATTTTGCAACTTGCTGTCGACTGAAAATGACATCACAAGGTGCTCAGGTAACCAATCACAGCTCAGCTTGTGAATGTCACATGACCAAAGCTAGAAAACAGGTGCGCTGTGATTACCTGAGCCTTTGTGATGTCATTTTCAGTCGACAGCAAGTTGCAAAATGTGTTTTTAAAGGTAAAAAAAATAAATAAATGAACGTATCAAATTAATTATAGACAAAATATAAACTTTTTATTGCTATAATGGGCGAAATAAGTGAAGTATCGCTTTAAATAATGTGAGAAAATTGAATTGTGGAATATTTCCATTGCGTGGTGTCATGTCAACATTGGCTATTGTGGCAGCTGTGCGCCGTCTCTGCATCACTTGACGCAACCTTTGTGTCGTCCCTGCTTGTTTGTTGCCACATCATACGATGGTAGACGGCGTCATATTGACATTCAACACAACTTGGAGTGGAGACGTCATCAATAGGTCTCATGGAAAAATATAATAAAATCTCCTTATTATCTTATTAGACTATTTGTTGGAAATGTAGTCGGGCATCTTTGTGGGCAGCCATGGTGGACCTTTGTGAAGGAAGTTAAATGTGACAACTCATCACTTCCAATGGCAATTATTATCGATTCTAATTTCCTCAATCGATTCAATTTCGATTCACAAGAGTTCAATTCAATTTCATTTTTTTCCAATCCGATTCGATCCACTTCACTTTGATGTGATATCGATTACTTATGGCACATAAATTCTTTTTAAATGTTAAGTACATGATAAAAAGCCACCAATACTGAATTCTAAAGTAAATTTTGTGGAGGCAGTAATAACTGTTCAAATGATATGGTTTATTAATGCGTTATAATCACTTAAATGTAACATACATTGACATCAGCAAGGATGAGATGAAAATATTTTCATAAACTAATTCAATAATTGTAAATCTAAATTAAAAAGATTCTGAATTGCTTTAAAGTGCAATAAGTCAGGCCTTTAATAAATGTAAAAAAAAATACTTTTAAATTCATGTGGACAGTAAATTTCAAGAAAACGATAGGATATAAAAAAAAATGGCCTTTAAAATTCTATTTTCTTTATTTCTTTTTTTTTATCTAGAGAGTGGTCAGAATTGTTCATTCGGCAGTCTTACCGATTTAACATCATATCATCATTGCTCTCTCTTTTTTATTTTTGTGCGTTTGTGTGTGTGTGCGTGTGCGCGTACGTGCGTGTGTGCGTGTGTGTGAATTTGTGTAAATTTATACTCATTAATTCACCTAAAACCTAATAAAAATCCCATTACGATTCACCTTAACCGGCTACTTCAGAGTCTTACCAGAATCGTGAAGTTCAGAAGGTCAGGAGACCAGAGGAAAGGTCAAAGAAAAGAAAGATAAATCAAAGTGAAATCCTGCACCAACTAAACACCTCATGCCATCCACATGGTTACAAAACCAGAGTCTTACGCCAACCCCAGAAATCTCTAAATTCCAACAAATTAAGGAGATCTCAAGAGACCAGAGGAAAAACTAAAGAGAGGAGGAGGGAAGGATACCAGAACCAGAAAATTCTATTTTCTTAAGAATTTATGGATAAAAGAGATATATAAAATAATCGATTAATTGTTTTATGAATCAATATCGGGCTTGAAAAGGAAAATGGATTCATTATATCGATTATTCAATTTTTTTTAAAACCCAGCCCTACTTTCATTTTACCACATTATTATGATGATGTTCTGTTTGTAAATGACACTTTTAATCATTTTTTATCTGCTTTGCTCACCTTTCTCTCCATTCCACTCATTCCATCAACGTCTAGAACATTTTGTGCTTCAGCGCGTGTTCCATTCCCCGAGGGTGAACAGATAGCACTCGCACGCCGCCGCGGCAGCACGTAGCCGAAGCCGTCCAGTGTTGCGCCATGGCTGTTCACACCTCAAACACAAGGGCTTGATACAGTAGTAGGTGTGAAAGGAGGTTATAGGTTTATATCGGGACATGGATGTCTGCGTTCTATACATAGGGACAATCAAGCCATAGAAGGGAGGTCACAGCTGTTGCTTTTTAATCAGCAATGTTGCATCCATAGGGAGTTGTGGCGCCGTTGGTCTAATTGAGCATACAGTGGTACCGCTACTTAAATGAATTGGTTCTGGAAGAAAGTTCTTAACTCTTTGACCGCCAAAAACGTTTAATGACGTCTGCTAACATCCTAATAAATGCCGCTATAAACGTTAATTGACGTTTACTGTACTGAGGGTTTTTTTTTCCCCTCAATGGGCAGTGCAATGTCTTTCGCAGCACTGCCTACTCAATGGGTTGTGGAATCAAAAACACCCACTTACTATGACCAGCAGATGGCAGCATTGTATCTTAGACTTAGACTTGACTGCCACATTAAATCTAAATTAAATTCAATTAAAAACAGAGCGTCAATAAACAAAAAAATTGGGTCTAAGTCACTATTGTGCAAAAAATGTCACTCAAATTACCTATTTTTGAATGGTGATTACTTAAGAATAGAATAAGGTAGAAATATACTTTTTTTAATTTTATGTTGTCGAAGCTTACAATATTTTGTTTGCCTTGAAAGATGAGTGAAAATGCTTGAAATCGGTTGGCACTGTTGGGGTTGTTTTTTGGATAATATTTGGCAGTCAAAGATTTAAGTATCAACTTCAAATCAACTTCATCGATTTATTTTCAGACCACATGAAATAATTAAGAAATAAGTTTAGATGAAGTAAAACAACTTCAGGTAGTCCCGTATTCCTTTTTTTTTTTTTTTTTTCAATTTGCAGAGACAATCCATTACCGCTGATTATGATTATGAATGGAGTGATGACGCTCAGCCCATCCTCCTCATTGTGTTAGCCAGCATCACATGCGCGCGCATTGAGAAGACACGTGCCAATGACGGCAGACGGTGGTACACATGCTCACGGTGCACTTGTAGGTGAGAGGTCAAACTTAAGCCAGCCCCTGTTCAACAAATGCATGAAGGCTGTCGCATAACCAGAAGAGTCCCGCTCAGTTATACGGCCATCTTGCATTCTGACCTCCACAAACTCTTACGTTAGCGCCTGGGGACGGAGAAGAGCCACTTATACGGTCTTTACAATTTCATCTTTATGAAGAAGGGTGGTACCATATTCTGTCAGATGTTCACATGATGAATAGAGGAGGAACATGAGGTTAAACACATGCTCCAAACATACAGTACATGCCTGCACAAAAATAACGTCAGCAAATCGGACAGTCTGTTCTTTCTGCTCTGGTTAAAACAGACAAGATGGTTCATTTGATTTTCAAGTCAACAAAACAAAAGTACAGTACTCTGGTTCCTTAACATTACAGCTTAGGACTTGAATATACATATATATTAGTGGTGTCAGGTGATTAAAATTATTCATCGTAATGAATCGCATAACTTTAATAGTTACACACATCTGTTCTAAATGTACAATAAAATGTCAAATAAAAGTTTTCATACTCTTAACAAAAGTGGAAAAATGGTCAACTGATAGAAATATCTTTTAGTCATTGATATAGTAATTCATAATTCATAAAATTGAGTCAAAATTAAAAAGATGCACTGAACTGTAAATAATGAATGCGATATTAATTTGTGTGGAGGTCATTTTTCTGCCACTAGATGGCATAATTGCATTTGTAAGACGTTGGTGACAGCTCAGTGCAGTGTTCTTTTCATATTTAGAGCTAATCTTTAACATGAAGTAACTTGTGCAATTCTGCACATTTAAAAAAATTGTAAAATACAATTTGACCAGTCTCCCCAAATACAGTTTTATGCATTATTATTCAATTTAGTGCTGCTACGTTTTGAGGTGGATATGTGACTGGAATTCCCCTAGAAAGTATTTCCTGTAAATACTGTAATATTTGTGTGTTGGATGTGTGCCTTTAAGGGGCGTGGCCTAGCAAGCAACATCAGGAGCTGGAGTCTGATTTGCTCCTTGTGAGTGTCTTCATTTTGTTTTTGTCTGTTTAACTGTTTAGCAGAACGAATGAACAGCTGCAAGTTTTTTTTTACCCCCCCTCCTTTTTTTTTTTTTTTTTTTTTTTTTTTTTTTTAACTCACTCATGCAACCACACACAAACAAACATGGTCTTGAACAGCTGCAAGTTGATGGGCAGCTGTGGCTCTCCTTGCCCACCTACATGGTCATTACAGTACCTTATTTGCTCAGTTTTTTTCCATAGCTCGTTTGTAACTTCAAATTTTGGCTCACAAGTTAACACAAATCTAAAATGGCCACTGGGGCACTCATAATTGAAGGTACCACTGTGTCATGTTCATGTAATCATCAGAAAGGTGTCACGAAGAATCCAAAGAAATAAGTTGCTTTGTTACATGACTGTCACACATTAGCTCCGTTCCAGGTCAAATCCAAAAGGTGTATTGAACATTAATTGAAGAGCAGCGAGCAATGAAACTGCAGCGGCACAGAAGCAAGCATACGAAAAATATGTCAAGGGCTTTTAATTATATTTTCAGGTGTGTAATCTAACTAGATCTGCCTGTTCCTATTCATCCAAATGAAATTTATTTCCCATGCAAATTTATCAAGAGGAAGGTGGAAAAATATGAGCAACAAATGAGCCGTTGAAAAGCGGCTGTCGAGCTCCTTTTCGGGACGCTGAAGGTTTTTCAGATTAAAAAGGAGACTTTGAACAGCGTGATACAGATAATAGGACATCTTGTTTTCAGCGGCTTGTGAACACTTTGTCACCAGTACATCATGTATGATGAGGGGAAGGTGTTCCCAAGACACTTTAGGAAAGAATCTTACTAATATTTAAGCGCTATTATGTGACTGACCTTCAAGGAAAAAAGCAAAGTTTTGTTTTTAAAGATGACATCCGACTAAATTTTCAAAACCACAAGTTGTACATACAGTTTGTTGGGATGCTGAAATCATTTTCTTCTTCTCAAGAATGGAAATGAAAATATCCAGGTGATCTTTATGCTTGCAAGTGATTGGGCCCTGAGGTTTTGCATGACTTTAGAGCCATGTTACAATTCCGGCTTGTACTGCTTTACAGCCACATATTTTCCAAAAATTCGTGAAAGAAATTCCCTATATTCATAACAAAATGGAGCTCTACTGTATACAGGAGCTCAGAATCAGGCCCGGAGTGAGTAGTCTGTCAATTCCTGATCAGTCTTGGAGGAGGTGACGTTTACTTAACTCATTTACTCCCAATAACGTATAAATAATTTTTCTAAGTGTCCCAAAGACGTATTTATATGTTTTTTTGTTTGTTTTTTTTGTTTTGTTTTTTGTTTTGTTTTTTTTTATGCTAAAGCATACAGAAGGCTTTGATGCAGTCTCTCAACTGCAAAGAACGGTTGCAGAAATGGTAGTTATTACACAAACGGCCAGCAGGTGGCAGCAGAGCAAAGGAGATCAACCAGGGCCATGTAGAAAAAAAGCTAAATTACTTACAATTTTGAATAGATTTCTGAAAACTGATGAAACTTTCGTCTAATGCTAATTGCTGCAAAACGGAAACAGAAAACTTTTTTTTCCTAATGAAAGAAGAGACTTTAATCTTTCTTTTGATAGGTTCCATGCTTTTATAGCAATTGAACACAATATCCTGTGGGCCTTGCAAAATCAGTCAAAATCCAGTAAAACAGACGGGAGCGAACGGGATTGCTTCTGTCAAAATGGCTGGGAGTGAGTTAATCATTGGTAGCTTTTGACCTCATACTTGATACAGTTTATACATCAATGACATCATCAGGCCTGGGACTTCCTCTGCCCCACCATAGTGCTTTCTTTCCCGCTGGATACAAGCGTGGCCTGCAGGCTCTTATACAGAGCAGAATAGATGAAGAAATCAAAACCTCTTACTGGCCCACTTCTTTTTTTTTCTTTTTTTTCTCCACAGCATCAAAGCGAAAGGGGCTTCTGGCAGGAGAACTCCCCTGCAACGAGCTCATAAAAAGACGCTAATATAAAGGTAGCGGGACGTACAGTGAGAGGACACACATGCACTTTTTAGATATGCTAAAAACGTGGCGCTGTTTGCTTTCATGCTCATGTGTGTTTTGCAAAGTCCTGCAGTGTAATGGTTTACTCTGAAAGCCAATAAGGAACGTTGTTGGAGCAGGGTTGGCATGGTCTTGATTAAACATGTCAACAAAGCATGCAAAAGGTACCTGGCAAGTATCCAGATTTGTAGAAAAGTGTGGAATGGTCATTATGTGACTGCGCAGGCACATATTACTATCCTAGAAAACGGCCCTGGCGTTTATTATAGCGGAATTTTTCAGAAAAAAATGCGGCCCGAACCGTTGAATGTACCGGCACAAATGAGGTATCAAAAGATGCGGCTCGATCTGACTCGGCGGGGAAACATTTTTTTTCCGGAATTCCGAGTTACCATGGCAATGCAATTCCCCAAAACCCCCACCAAAAAGCCCCATAGGAATGAATGGAGAAGGGGGGGAAAGAGCCACAAATAAAGCACCTTTTTCCAAGCCACGCTGTGCGCACATACATTAACCGACCAATAGGATTTTTAGCTCATTTTGTTGCAATTTTTCACATTAGCATGCTAAATGCTAACTTAGCAAGCCAATGCTAAATTAGCACGCTAACACTAAGTTAGCATATTCATGCTAATGCTAACTTGGCATGTTAATGGTAATGCTGTTAGCATGCTAATGCTAAGTTATCGTGCTAATGCTAATGTTACGTTAGCTTAGCATGCTAATGCTAGCTTGCTGACTGATTGAGAGGTAAAGTACACCAACATTTGGCAAACTGTTCAGTGCATTCGGCTTTCCACCTTGCAAGAGTCAGCCGTCAAATAATCGATATAGAATCAAGTTTCCTTTTTTGAACCCAATATCGATTCATAAAAAAAAACATGAATTGATTTTTTTAAATATCTCTTTTTTTTCCCATAAATTCTTAAGAAAATAGAATTTTAAAGGACTTTTTTTTTGTATCTTACTTCTTTCTTGAAATTTAATTTAATTTAAAAGTATTTTCTGTAATGATTTGACCAGTTACTGTCTCAGCAAAATTTACTTGATTATTAAAATGTAATATTTGTGGAGTTTTTATCATGGCCTTGACAATTAAGAAGAATTTATGTGACAATAAATCTATATTGAATTGAACTGAAGTGAAATGAATCTGGAAAAATCCAAATTGAATTGAATTGAACTCTGAATTGAAATCAAATCGATTGAGGAAATTAGAATCGATACCCAGTCCTACTTACAGACCTTTTTGTTTGACGTCATCAGCTTGTTCTGCATTGAAAATGTTTGTCCTGCATCACAAGCCAGTTTTGGGCAAATATTTCTGTCTTTCCTCTTAATTTGCTGCTACGAATGACTTCACTCTGGTTTCTAACAGAGCTATTTCGTGTTCAACTGTGTTGAAAGTGACGTTAGTTTGCGTGCGTGTGTGCTGTGTGATCTAAATGGAAGTTGAACTTTGCCGTGGCAGCTTGCCATTTATCAGATTTTCACACATGTGATGTTTTGATTGGGCCGGCGAGAACAAACCTGCAGCTTATGTCAAAAATGGCGACAGGTCAGCAAAGATTTCTATTACTTTTCCTTGTTACGGCGGCTTTCATCAATCAGCTCGCCCACAGAGCTGCAGAGCGTGTTGACCCCATTGGCCCCCACCCTTGGAAACACACCGCGGGGCTAATCCGCATCCACGAATACACTTTCTGATACAACCCCTAGCAAAAAGTATGGAATCACCTGTCTTGGACGAGCACTCACTCAGACGTTTTTTTTTTTCTTCTGTAGATTAAACTCAGATTAAAAAGCATGAAACAGTCGTGAGGTCATTCCAAAGTGCAACATCTTGGCTTTCAAAAATACTAAAAGAAATGAAGAAAAAACATTGTGCTGGTCAGTAAATGTTACTTTTATAGAGCAAGTGCAGGGAAATAAATATGGAATCCCAACATTCTGAGGGAGAAAATATTCCATACTTTTTGATAGGGGTTGTATTGCTATGCATAATGAATGCTCCCCACCCACACAGGTGACATGTGGCAGCATTCCCAGTAGTGTTGCATGCTGATCCGCGACAATCAATCATTCTCTCTTATTGTTTGCATTACAGCCACATTAATTGACATGGGGTATGTACGTTATATTGCACAGTCCCAGAAGAACACACATACTACAACTATTAATAAACAAATAGTAATAAAATGATATCAAATCATTTTGAAGTATTATAACTCGGGATGTTCGATACCACTTTTTTTCAGACCGATACCGATACCGATACTAACTGCCGATAGTAGTACATTTTGACAAATAAAAAAAATCACTAAAAGATATTTTTAAACAAATTACCTTTAATTTTGACAACAACAAAAAAAAACACAGCACAGTCACTCTTCAATAGTCTTAACGCTCAAAATAAAACACAAAAATGCTCTTTTAGTTTAAGATTCACAATTTTGAAGTATTTCCGAACCGGTGAAGTTTTGGTGAAAAACTGCTGCAAGCTAGCGCCAGTTACAGGCAAGGAGGACTCACTTAATGTCTTCCCCCTCTGCCATCGGTCGCTTGTACTCGTCTGCGTCACGAGTACTCGAGTACTTGAAAAAGGCTGGTATCGGCCCAATACCGATACCTGGTATCGGCAATCGCCCATCCCTAATTATAACAGTATTAATGGCATTGAAATCTCCATGTCGCAATGAAGAACACTGTTAGTGATAAAAATAAATATTAATAATATTATAAGCACTGTGATTGGCTGGTAACCAGTTCAGGGTGTACTCCGTCTACTGCCCGAAGCTTGGTAGGATAGGCTCCAGCAACCCCAACCCCTTGACCCTTGTGAGGAGTAAGCGGTTAAGAAAATGGATGAATATAATATATAAAATATTTTTAAGTTATAACAATATAAATAAAATAGAATGGGAAGAGTTGTGGCAAATTCAGCCACCTAAAAAAAAGCTGATTGTGTTTTGTTAGAGTGGAAGAACAAAATTTATTTGTTATAGTGTGAATTATCAGGGGGAAAAAGATTCTTACTGTTGCCTAAAATGTTGGCGTCTTTTCTCATGTAACTTCATTTTCATGTCACATAATTAGCACATAACTTTGTATTTTACTTGAGGCAAAGACCACTGTTACGTTTTTTTTTTGTTTTTTTTTCTAATTTCTCAGCCAGAATCAATACTATACTATCTGTTTTTAGCTTAATTTTACATATATACAGAGATGAGTGCAATACTAACACTTGTTTGATTGGAAAAGTCAAACGAGGGTCAGTGTTGCAAGCGTTTTAGGGTGTGCCGGGCCTCTGAAATGGAAAATTGCTCAGATAGATCGTGATTGTTTACCCGCCAACACGCTGAAAAGGCTGAAAGACAAACACAAGTCACACATGTCAAGGTGTTTTCCGTGACGGAGGAAAGTTTGCGATAACCTTAGTAGAAGTTTCCTAATCAGCTGAGAGGTGGACAGACCCCTTCCCGGAAAGACTTGGCCCCAGTCAGTGCGGTCACACAGTCCTACTGGTTTTGATGGGTTTGTGTGACTTTCCATGTGTGTGTGTGTTGTCGAGTCCTGCACAAATAGAAGCGGGGGGTCGTGTTGACCAAGCAATTAAAGAGCAGGAAGAATGGGGGGGGGGGAGACGTGTTTTGCCCATCACTCAAATGAAACATGACAAGCAGAGTAAAAACAATCTGCTTGTTATTGAGTGGTGAAAGCAAAATCGATTCGAATTATCAAACACAGTTTGGATCTCGTTTAATTGAACAAAAGACAACTTTTTAAGTGCAGCAAGGAGTGTATTAGGGCTACATATAAATATGTTTTTTCAGAGTGGGGGAGGGTAATATTCTGAGAAAAAACTCGCAAATTTGCCACTTTATGAAGTGGCAAATTTGTGAGGAAAAAAAACTTACAACAAATACATGTAGCGTAGCTATAGTCGAACGTGAGGATTCGGTGGTGGTTAATGGAACACTGTTTATAAAAAGGCGACAACACTTCCTGATCCCCTATCAGCTGAATAACACTAACCAATCAGAAGCTAACATACGGCCCGCGGGCCGGATCAGGCCCGCAAATGAGTTTAATCCGGCCCGCAAGATGATTTTGTAAAGTAAAAAAAAAAAAATTGTAATGTCAGACTAATCAGCCGGCCACAATCAAAACATATAAATTTGTAATTTCACAACCAGTCCCCAAATGAGCAATGCAACTGGTTGTCATTATTTTACATACAACTTAAACTACGGGTTGTTTAATTATTATTAATTTTTGCATTCATGCACCGACAAACGTGTTGAATACGACACATTGTGTTAATTAAAAAGTAATTTTTAATTAACACAAACAGAGATGACAAGGATTAACATCCTTATAACATCATTAACTGCGCCATGCAATGCATTCTGGGAACAATATATATGCAAAACAGGTCGATTTAACACGTCCGGAACGTATACCGGCAAAGTGTTGCCGCGCACCATTTGCATTTGTGTTATTTTTCGCAACAATATGATTACAGTTGAGCTCCGTAATTTAGGGCTCGTCCACGAAAATCTGCATATAAATGACGGCAATTGTTTTTAAGTTATATACCGTTATTTTCCCGATGCGGCCCACTTGATAATATGTTTTCCTCCATGTGGCCCCTGAGCTAACATGAGTTTGACACCCCTGCTTTAGGTACATGCAAATGAATGACGGAGAGCAGCTGATTCGACACATTAACTTAGCTACTTGTACAAAAAAAAAAAAATGTATGAATGTGTAATTCTGTAAATGTAAATGTACAAGTAAATATATATTTTAATAAATTAACTTAAATGTTTGATCCTCAGGGTGTGGACCTATGCAAAGCGAGGCGTCTTTGTCGCTGGCCGTACCCAACGCTTCAAAGAACGAATGCTTAAAGGGATACTTATTTAGCCATTTTTGGCAGTCAAATATTAATATTTTGCCTATAATAAATGTGATATTTCAATTTTTTTCATGTACAATTAGTACCTTTAAAAAGATATTTTGCAACTTGCTGTCGACTGAAAATGACATCACAAGGGCTCAGGTAACCAATCACAGCTCAGCTTGTGAATGTCACATGACCAAACCTAGAAAACAGGTGAGCTGTGATTGGTTACCTGAGCCCTTGTGATGTCATTTTCAGTCGACAACAAATTGCAAAATCTGTTTTTAAAAGGTACTAATTGTACGTGAAAATAATGAAAGTATCAAATTAATTAGAGACAAAATGCTAACTTTTTATTGCTATAATTGACTAAATATAATATTAACATCATATGGTTAAGCTCTGCTCAAGTAATTATCTCCTTGTTTCAAAACCCGACCAAAAAATATTGGCACAAACGTCCGAGTAGTACGCTATGTGTATTTCTCATAAGTTTCAGTTTTTTTTTATCGCAAAGTATAAAGTGACACTTTATAAAGTGGCAAATGTGCGAGTTTTTTCTCCGAATATTGCCTCCACCCTCTAAAAAATATATTTATACATGGCCCTAATACGCCGTCGTAAGTTTCAGCTCAGGAAAAAAAAATTAATACGATATCTACTTATGTCCACATTGAAGTGACAAAATCAGCAATTTATGATAGAGAAAATCTCCCAAATTAGCTTTTTTTCCCCTCCTTATCTCCGTAGAAGTCCAAAAGTGTCTTTTTATGTTAACCTCAAATAGTTAGAAACATTCTACAGTACCCAACTCAAATGACAAAACATTTTGAACGGCAAATTTTCACCCAGAGAAAAGCAGCCGGTGGACCACTGGAGTCTACTACATTACAATATATTTTTGTAAGAAATACTTCTTCCCTGACAGCAGCTTCTAGCAACCGTGTGCTCCAATATAAAACCAAGGCGGCAACATGAAACACGCTTTCATGATGTGGCGCCTCCCTCACGTGTATAATTGCCTTCCCCCAAGTTCAAAGTGTGCGTCATAGCAGGTCGGTGTCGTCCAAATCAAACCAGTTTTTCCATCCACAAGATCTTCTTTCACCTTGCATTTAGAAATGATTATCCTTTTATAATACCTTTTGCAGGAAATTGTACAAAAGAAGTATACATATAAACACGAGTTATCTCCATGTGGCAAGCTGCATCGGCTGCACCTTGGTGGGTAAATCTGCTCAAACGTTTCCACGTCTCCAATACGCCAATTTACCTGTAAGACAGCGTGAAAGAGTATTCAACTAACTATGAGGATAAAGCAAGGGTTCGAGGGTGAGGTGAGAACAAGAAGAGAAGTGCAAATTGGGAGAATAGGCAACAGAAAAAGCTTGTGAAAACACAGGGAACCGGCACAGGTAATAAAAAATAAAAAAAACAAATGAGGGCTGACTGGGGGTTTAACTTGCAGGTGTTTCTTCCCTTTGAAGAGGGGGATTCCTTCCTTTCCTTCCAGGAAGAAAATAATGAACACCTTGGTGGTTGCCATGCCAACATGCTGCTTCTCAGCTGTGCGCATTCCTGGCCGTAATTAGGCGCAGTTCAAGGACCCACAACCTGAGGAATGAGGCGTTGATTTGCTCGCCAAATACGGCGGCGGGCGTGGCATGTCATTCCTTGTTTACGACGACTCCGCCTCCATCAACACTTTGGTCTCTAGGAATAATTAAAACTCCGTTGACATTCCAATGAATCTACCGCTACGAATATTGACAAGGCTGATGCACGGGAGAATCATTGGACATTTTGCATCTCATTGTTACATGAGTCCTGTTTTGATCACACCACCAAAGACGAGCAAATGGGGCAGAAAAAGAAGAGCCTTGTGTTTCAAAATGCCATCCACGTAAAATTTGCTTCATTAGGAGATGTTTCATCACTGTGGCCGATGCTAGCCGATGTGTTCTCACAAACAGCCTGTGTGGTCTTTTGTGAAGACAAGACAGAGTGTGGCTTTTCAAAGTGGAAGGTCAACTGTGCTAATCAGCATCATTAGCCCCAACCACCCAAATGAAGTACTACATCCAGAATGCAACTCACCTTTAGTACTTTGGTGTTAGGATTTGTGGACCGAAGTGGAGTGGGAGCAAAGCAAGGCGTGACAGGTGTGCTCTTTAGCATGTTTTAATTGAAACGCAAAACAAAGTGCAACACAAAATACAAAGTACAAAACAAGTCTGGGAATAAACTTAGTAGATGTAAACTAAATGTGTAATGTGTTATACTACAACAATTTATGTATTGTAAAACCAGAGAAACAGAAACAAAGAAATATGTTTATGTTTCAAGTTCATGCATTTTCATATTAACTCATTTACTCCCAAAAACGTATAATACGTTCTATTTTAAATATTACCATGCTCCCAAAGATGTATTTATACGTTTTGGCTTTGATGCAGCCTCTGAACTGAAGGGAATGCTTGAAGCAATGGTAGTTATTACGAAAACGGCCAGCAGATGGCAGCAGAGTATAAAAGATCAAAAACTCTTTTCCACATTTTAATGCTAATTGATGCAAATCAGAAAAATATAGAAGTATACTTTTTTTCCTGATGAAAGAATAGGCTCTAATCTTTCTTTTGGTAGATTCCAAGTTTTTATAGCAATAGGACACAATATTCTATGGGCCTTGCAAAATCAGTTAAAATCCAGTAAAATAGCGAAAATGTCCTGGGAGTGAATGAGTTAATAGTAATTACTTTGACAAAGTAATCAGGAAAGTAACTACATTACCTTTTTCGGAGTAATCAGTAATCACATTACTTTTTAAAGTAATCTGTGACAACACTGCACCTGGACAAGACACAAGTGGCTTGGGTAGCTGATTGGATAACACAAGGGAACGGGAAAACGAGCACAGGTGGACATGATAAAACTTGACGAGACACACAGAAAAGGAAACACAAGGTAAACATGACCAAAAAAAACCCAAAACAAAACCCAGACCGTAACACTTTGGTACTATATTTTCTTGTGAATTTATGGGAAGAAGAGATATTAAAATAATCGATTCATGGTTTTATGACATGATGTCAGGCTCAAAAATGAAAATCGATTTGCTATTGCTTATCAGGTTATAGTTGTGCTCGCAGTTCTGCAGTTCCATTTTCGTTTTTGTCGCAAGTTCAAGCAAGGCAAAGCTTATGCAACGAGCGCATACAAAGAACATTCTGCAAAGGTTAGCCCAGATGACCTGTCAATCACACGCAAGCACCTTACACACACTAACTCATTCACTGCCAATGACGATTATAGACGTCAAAAATCCAAGCAAACAGCCAGTGCAAATTTTGACAAGAAATTTGAATTTAGTTGTAGTTGTTCATTGTTTTCATTCATAGTTTTTAATCCTCGTTGTTATAACAACAATAATAATATATAACAACAATGACAACAATTTCATTGCTAAGTGCTACCATCGTGCATAGTGATCGGTCTTGGTCTTACTGAGAGCACAAACTGGGTCTCGACCTCCAGAAGTCAATTTAGTTGACTAAAATTGATCCTTATTTCTGTCAACTAAAGTTGGATTAAAACTCAAATACAATCAGGTGACTAAGTTATGACTAAGGCTTTAATTAAATTTAGTCAGAAGATTATAACTAAAATTAAATTAAAATTTCTTTTTTTTTAATTAAAATTTTAATTTTAAATTTTCTTACTTTTTTTTTTTTTTTTTCAAAATTAATACTGGCTGTTTGCTTGGATTTTTTCACGTCTATAGTTGTCATTGGCAGTGAATGAGTTCATGACAGCGCTCATGTGAACCAAATGGAGTGAGAAGATTCTGCGTAGCTCCACCCGCCCGGAACCCTCCTCTGACTCGGCTGTGTCGTTCATTCCAGTCTGAGCGCTCAGGTTTGGGGCGCGGGGGCGGGGCAGAGGGGGCGCTGTTTTTATTGTGCCGGTGTCTTAGGTGTCACTGCGAGGGGCTCTGAAGCTACTTTTCTTACTCTTGTCACCATGCGGTGCCATCAGAACGTGCGGATGAAGGTCGTCGGAGCCTGTAGCTATTAGCCACGCAGGTCAATTAATCATAATGTGACCATGAGCTTCAAATTGGGGAGGGGCGTGCGTGTGTGATGTTTCCATCAGTGCATCTGCACGCTGTGGCGTAATTTCTTCTGAGCCGCTTGTGTGCGATGGTAAAATAAACGTGGGTCGGTGTGCGTGGTGACAAGACTGCTGAGCAGGCAGCTTGCGTCCGAGCTCGGGCCCTCACAGACACACAGTCAGCAGTATGACCGTCAAAGCGGAGAGCCAATCACGTGGCTCGGAGCGCCGGGCAAAGGGCCCAAAGGGAAGCGACGTGCGCGTTGGAGAATGCTAGCAAGTGTCAACTTCCAATCCACAAATAACAACAACAAAAATCTTTACAAGAGTATGTGAATTCATCGACAAGTCTATTTTTAAACACAAGATGACAACCGGTTCTTTACTGTCCACCCATTGCAGGGTCGCCAGGGTGGGTGGGATTTAAAGCTTTGGTCTTGGTATCCTCTTAAGACAGGGATGGGCAGTTAAATGGATCAAGTCAGTGAAGGGAAGTGGAGCACTTAGCTCCAACTAACTTCGATGTATACTGTATACAGCATGTGTCAATTCTATACGGACGCTTTGCTGCTGAGGATTAAGCGCCGTCGCAGCTGCCTTTGTTCTCTTAACAGTTTGAGCAATAGACTTACAGTCTGATTAGTGACTAGTAAATAACAATCTCTTAATAAGGATAAGAGGGGAAATTCCAATTTATGTCAACTGTAAAGCAAAACCTGTAGTGTAATGGTTACAGTTGCAGATATGTTCACCTTGGTAGCAATTCATTAGAAGGACACCAGTCAAGGAAGAAGAAACTTGTTTTTACATGGACCATCAAAATGAAAGGGAAAGAGACATTCAATTATATGAATTTTTCACAATTACAAGGGATTTTAGTGGAATAAAGCCATTTTTTTCATGAGAAAATGTAATATTGTAAAAATAAAGTGAAAAGCGTGAGAACAAATTTTACATGGCAGTAAAATTTTAATTTTTATGGGAGAAAAATGTGATTACAAAAGTAGAGTTGTAATTTTATGTTAAAAAAAATATATATTGTATCAATAGATTTGTAATTTGCATGGGAAAAAGTTGGAATAATGAAAGTCAAAATTTTATGGTAAATAAAAATATCTAAACACTTGAGAAATTCAAAAATTTAAATTTGAATTTCCAACATGAAAGCCGCAATTTTACATGACAAAATCTGGAAGGTTATGACATGAAAAATAGAAATTTACAGGACTGAAAAGCAACTTTAAAGTCACAATTTTATCAGAGTAAGAATATTCCCATATTTTTTGACGTGACAAAAGTCACAATAGCGCAACATGAACGTCCGAATTTGCAATATTAACTCATTTGATCCCCAAAACATATACATAAATTTTTTTAATGTTTTAAGTGTCCCAAAGACGTATTTATACGTTTTTTTTGTTGTTGTTTTTTTTACACTAGAGCATACAGAACGCTTTTATGCAGCCTTTCAACTGCAAAGAATGGTTGCAGAAATGGTAGTTATTACACAAACGGCCAGCAGGTGGCAGCAGAGCAAAGGGGATCAACCAGGGCCATGTTGAAAAAAAGCTCAATTACTCACAATTCTAAATAGATAATGATGAAACTTAGCTACATTCTAATGCTAATTGCTGCAAAACAGAAAAATAGAAATGTTTTTTTCCTGACGAAAGAAGAGACTTTAATCTTTCTTTTGATAGGTTCCATGTTTTTATAGCATAAGAACGCAATATTCTGTGGGCCTTGCAAAATTTACATTTACGTCCTCTTGTTTAGTTCTGTGTTGTGTTTGTGAGAATGCTGGAAGCTGCTATTGCTCAGTCACTCGCCGAGGAAGGGCATCATTAACCTGCTGGCTGGCGGTGACACAGAAATTCAATAACCCCCGGCCGGCCAACACAATATTTTAATATGTCTTTTCGCATAAAGTATTACTGTTCAGCTGCTCTGTGCAATGCAATGACTAGAAATGCCATTTTGCCCTACGTTTGACCCGCATTTTGGTTACATTGACACGCTGCAACTGACAGGTACAACTCTGTCTGAGTATTGATTTCACGCAAAATCACAACATAAGTTATCTCCATATGACGCATATAGCATATAAGGGTGTTCTCCGGCCAAATCTGCATACAGAGAAGGTGTGAGGGAATGTGTTAAAAGCGCTAATGAGCGGTTATGCAATGTTGCCGTGCAGATTAGCAGACTGACCAGGCTGACGTTGTTGCATCATGTTGAGACGAGATCGTAATCCACCTGGCTGCTACGCACGACACACGACGAGCACACAATAGCGCAACACGTGTTCACTGTCGCTCAACGCCAAATGTTTTTTAATGGCGGGGAATGATGATGAAAGGTTGATGAGCGCCTGTAAGGACATCCTGCTTATATGACTTGTTCTCATGTTGAGGACCTCGCATGACAAACGCCCCTTTTGACAGAAAGCACCAGCAAAGCCAAGCTGGATCCATTTCAATCGTCGGCTTACCAAAATGATGCGGCCGCTGCTAACCGGCGTGGTGGCGGCTAAAAATAACCACGGGTGACTCCAGGACTCTGATGTGGCCACGTACCCTCTAGTGTGTCTGCTTTTATGTGTCCCCAGTGAAAGCCATTAAATGAGAGATGCAAATGCTGTTGGACCCCCTTTTGGGCTGGCTGACACCATTTAGGAAGGCAGCAATTAGAGCCAAGGAAAGTGGGAGGCATCCCAGGCATGTGCAGAAATACACACAAGACCCGAGGAGGCCGGACAGTGACAGCTCATCACAGTGCCACTCGCCATTTTTCTTCTTCGTGGCTTTTCAAAAAAAAAACCTGATGATGATTTCCCATGAGAGCTGTGAACGACTCCTTGTCCTGTGCAAATGTTGGATTCATCCTAACATGATGCACTCGATTGAGAAATGCATACTGTCTATTAGGGCCTGACCGACATGCACTTTTTGAGGCCGATGCCGATACTGATTTATGTCAGAAAAAAAATACAGATTACCGATTAATCTGCCAATTATTTATTAAAAAAAATATATAATACAAATACTGACCACTAAGGCTGTTTGAAAGTGCTATATAAATCAAGATAACTTGACTCTTCCTGTGCGTTTTGGCCTCTTGGAGGCAGTGTGGTGCCATGCATCTATGGCGTACACACTTAAAGTGAGTACAGAAGAAGGTTGTGATTGAATTCTATTAAAATAACTTGTTTTTCACACATTGGGAAGAATTTGTGCCTTTACGTAGTTATCTCATCTGTTAGTATGATTTGTGTATGGATATTCGTTATTTGAAGGAAAAACACTCCCGAAGTCAACGCTAACTTCCTGTCTTCCTGTTAGCATTTGCTAACTTCCTGTTCGTGCTAGGGTAGTGATGTTTTAGAAACAAAGCATGTGTTGTATTTAAATACACAGTGGATGTAATTCTTTACATTGTGTGGTTAGTTTTATAGTTAACTCCAACTGCGACGTCATTAAACAGCTGAAAGGACACTTAGGGACAACAGAATAAGCAGAATAACATACGCTACACACTTGCTAGTTGCTAATGCTAAGTAAGCAAAATGGTGCATCCAGGGCACTTTCACAGAGTCGGAAATTTCAGTTTTCTTCGCTAACGTTTTAAGGGAGAAATAATCGGCCATTTGGCCCAATTGGCCGATTGTTTTGGCAGATGTTTCAAGGCCAATAATCGGTTGATTATATCGGCGGCCGATTAATCGGTCGGGCCCTACTGTCTATGAAATGCATTATTAAGTATGTGTAGATAATTTTAGAGGCTGCCAGCTAGAAAAGCCATGTTGGGGGCTTGTAAGGTCAAGTGTCGGCCTATTATGATCATTATCATACTATTATGATGATTGTGTTTTGAGAAACGTCAACAAGGACAAACATACAATTGAGTTTCCAATCATGTGATTGTCCATGTGGAAGAGCAGTTTTGATATGAATGACATGTCATCCATCACGTGTACCATTACAGGCACTCGACTTCACCTCAGTCCACCCGTGTCCCCATTTTCACACTGTGGGATATCCTGCCTGCTGGGGTATTATGTTGCATCTTCAAGACTGTTAATAGTTCTGGAGTGTGACTTCATGAGAAGCGCGGCCTAAAAACTTCAACTGAATTGACTTGTATCCTTTTGGACCATGAGGGGAAAACCACTGAAAAGTGAGACATTTTGGCTAGAAATTCCAGTTGTAATCCACAAGGTCATGTACTTTGTCTGAGTCCTTGAAGTCCAATTTGAGCTTGTAAAACATTTTTGGAGCCTGCCTTTGTGAGTCATCGAAGGAATGCATGCATTTTAGTACCTGGCCGGACAAATACAGCTGTGATCTCTTGCTTTGATGGTTAACCGCGGAATGTAGAGTATACATTTAAAATGACATTTTGACCTCATCCTCCAATGTTGTGATGTTCATACAGAACATTGATCAAAGTGCTGTACAATAAACGCATGGGATGTCAAATAATGTCAACAGTGCATAAGACGCAGTCTAAACCAATAAAAACACTGGATACCCCAGCAATGTTTTATTAAACGCAACACTGGCAGGAGGTTGAAAGAAGGGATTTATAGACAAATGCATAACTTGCCTCGGTATGAAACTAAGCATTCTGCTGATCAATATACTGACTCAAATATAGAGCATCAAAGCAGGTTACAGCCTCGACAGCGTTTTCTTGTTTGCAGTGTACGTTGACATAACTTTGCGCTGGCACCGTCTCTGGCCCGATAAAGTTCCATGGAACTTTTCAAACGCTTCTTGTTTGTGTAGCGGTCAAAAATACACACATACACGCACAGGTTATCAGAGGATGGGAGAGATAAACAGTGGAAAGTTCACAGCAAGCCAAGGTCGTGTTGCCATGTTGTGTGACAGTAAACGCGGAAAGTTTGAACTCGGGAATTGGACAGCCAACTTCGATCTGAGCGTGTTTTCATCTTGCTGACCTATTTTGTTCCCAAACTGTCAACAGTGTCAATCATGAGTCATGCATTCTATTGCACACTTGAACGTTCAACTGCAGGCTTTTGATACTAGTTTTAGATGTGGCAAATATTCATGGGATTGAATTAAAACATTTGCATGCATCAAAGGTGGTAACTATCATGACTAGTTTGTGTTGATACTGTACATTACATTTGGGATACACATTACACACGAATTCCTGAACAAAGAATAGTGGCGACATATTCATGAGTAATTTGCTATGGGTTGTCTCAGTTGACAAAATGAGCTTTTCTTTTCCAACCAGACTGTCTGTCTCTTGCTGCAGAGCTGCAAAAGAGAGGAGGAGGGGGGGGGGGTTCAAGTAAAGGGGAGGGCATTCCAAAATTGCCGCCACGTGCACTCAAATGTCTGCTTTATTACAACAACTTTTACCTGATTGGCCAATGTCCCAACGAGCGTATTTATATACGACATCTGATTGGTTGTCGCCTCAGAGTCTATAGTGAACCTAGTGCAAATCTCCCAGACAAGAGATTCTTGCGCGTCTCGTACTATGAGAAAGTAGTACCGTGATGCAAATAGATTTCTAGACAATACTTTCGACGAAAATTGTGTTTAAATAACCACTTCTGGTTTGCACGTGTATACGGACACGTATTTTGTGAAAGATGTTGTTTTATCAGCGCGATTTGAACGAAAGGGTCGCCCTGTATTGGCGGCGGAGGAATACTTAACGTCCCACTGCGCGTCAAAATATTGGCTGTGGGAGACCGTGTCGAAGCTCAGACAGCGGCAACTTTTCAAGATATCAACACATCGCGGAGGACGTTTAAGCTTCTCTACTCGCGTGCGATTCCACAACATTTGGGAGATTACCTTTGCTTTTGATTTGTTTTTTTGTTTCCCTCGGAACATACTTTTGTTTTTGGTGGAGGTTCCTCGAGTTTCGAGACAACCCTCCCCCTCCAACCCGCTTTCATGTCGGTTTTCGGGCACCGATATGCGGCTTTAAGGTCGTGACACGAATTGAACGGGCGCGGTGCTGCCGAGTTGGCGCACTGCTGGACTGGATATATCCAAGACGGTCCACACCACCATTTAGACGGCGCCCGAACCCCTTCATCTCTCGTTAGTAGTATTCGAAACCTCAGCTGGCTGCCTTGAGTCATTACCACCACCGGCGTTTCTTTTCTTTTTTTCACCTTCGTTTTCTACTATGTTGCTGTCAAAGTTCGGTTCATTTTCGCACATTTGCAACCCTTCGAGCATGGACCACCTCCCAGTGAAAATACAGCTTCAGCCGGGTAGGTAACCTTTAATGTCTTGTTGGGCAAAGCCGATGTAAAAATAGTAAGGGAGGGGAGTTTAAAGAGGTTAACGGCTAACTGCTGGCCGGCTGCTGTGGAACTACTCGGGGGGAGAGCTAATTTTCGCCCCCATTTTGTTACCCAAAACAGTCAAAGTGGAGAAGGAACCGTTCGAGAAGGTGTACCAGGTGGGCTCCGTGCTGGGGAGCGGTGGCTTCGGCACCGTGTACGCCGGCAGCAGGCTCTCTGACGGGGCAGCGGTGAGTGTCGGACGGCGTGGAGAAATGGCTCGTTTGTTTAGCTTTTTTTGCGAATTGTTGCTAAATGTCTTTTTCACTCTAGGTGGCTATAAAACACGTGGCGAAGGAAAGGGTGACCGAGTGGGGCACAATTGTAAGTGTTTGTTTGCACGTAATGGCGGGGTGGGCTGCGTGTAACCCCCCGCACTCATCATGGATTCCCTCCTCATTTTTGGTCTCAGAATGGAAGCATGGTCCCGCTGGAAATCCTCCTCCTCAAGAAGGTCAGCTCGTCTTTTCGCGGAGTGATCAAATTGCTGGACTATTACGAGCGCGCCGACGGCTGGCTCCTGGTTATGGAGAGGCCGGAGCTCGTCAAGGACCTGTTCGACTTCATCACCGAGAAGGGCGCCCTGGACGAGGACGCGGCGCGGGCTTTCTTCCGCCAAGTCCTGGAGGCGGTGCGACACTGCTACAGTTGCGGGGTTGTGCACCGGGACATCAAGGACGAGAACCTGCTGGTGGATCTCCGCACCGGGGAGCTCAAGCTTATCGACTTCGGCTCCGGGGCGATCCTCAAGGACACCGTATACACAGACTTTGACGGTAAGCTGCTGTGTTGTTTTGGGGATTTGGGGCCGCTTGCCCTTGATGCACTCGGTGCTATTTTCAGTCGCGGAGGCGTTGGCGCATTTTTTTTATTCATTTATTTTGGGCGGAGGGCTTTCCTCGCGTCATTAATGTATTTCAAATGTAATGGTGAGCGTTTGTGACGAATGCATGACTCATGATTCACGTGGATCCAAACTGTACGGGAATCGAACTGCGTGAGTCATCGTCTTGTCGAGTGCCACGTAACATGTTTGTTGTGAAACCCGAGACACCGCCGCGTCACATGATGGGATCATGTTTCCTCCTCTGTTGTGGTGAAGGGGGTGGGGGTGGGGGGGGTTAGCCAGTTTGTTGTGGTTGTACAGGGAGGTGTTTTTATTTTATTTTTTGTTTCTCCCTGCATGACCCCAAAACACCCACCATGTTATGCCTTTTGTGCACCCCCCCATACTCAACTGTTGTGCCCTCCCTTGGTGTTTTTTAGGTACACGAGTGTACAGTCCACCGGAGTGGATCCGATTCCACAGGTACCACGGACGCTCGGCCACGGTGTGGTCGCTCGGTGTGCTGCTTTACGACATGGTGTGTGGAGATATCCCCTTCGAGCAGGACGAGGAGATCCTCCGGGGGAGAGTGTACTTCAGGAGGAGGGTGTCAGCCGGTGAGCGCACACAAAGGCTGAGTCTGTCGCCCCCTAGTTGCATCATGTAGTACTAACGGGGATCTGGAATGAACCGGTGTGAAAAGAATCATTTACAGCAGTGTTTTATTGAGCCAAGGCACTTACTTGCCTTACATAACAGCCTGGCATTATTTGGAGTTATTGAATGCTTTTTACAGCATTTAAGTGAAAGTGAATCCTCTGAGTTTGTCATCCTAATGTCGTCTCTTGATTCCACAGAGTGCCAGCAGCTGATCAAATGGTGCCTGGCCCTGCGGCCCTCTGACCGGCCCACACTGGAGCAGATCTGCGACCACCCCTGGATGAGGGCGACGGCCGAGGCGCCCAAGTCAAATCCCGAGGAGCCGGCCGCCGGTGACATCCGCTTGCGCACTATCGCCACAGATTCATCGTCGAGCACAACCTCAAGCAAGGGGAGCCTTTGAGGAGCAGTCCCAAGGACTCTAAAAGACTGACTGCTGGGCACGAGAAGATAAGGCGAGGCTGCAAGGAGTTAATGAACTTGAGTATGGCCGCCTGTAGCCCAGCTGGCTAGTCAATGGCCACAAACATTTTTCAGCAACAGTTGTTGCCCCCACAGTTCAGTTGATTTGGGTTTGTTCAGTTAATACAAGTTGTTTCCTAAAGGGGAACATTTTGCTGTTTGGTGGTCTTACCAGCACTGTTTATTCCTCCAATAAAGAATTTGTTTTTGTTAGTAGCTGGTACATTCATCTGGCAAGGCCTTCCTATTAAGATGTGGCTGCTCTCATAGAGCTTTGGAGAATTTTTTTTTTTTTTTTTTTTTTTAATTCCATGTTTTAAAATATTTTCATTTTGGAGTGCCTTGTTTTGGAACGCTGCTTTTTCTGGGGGCTTTTCATCTCATTTTTTTCCCTTTTTTTTGGCATTCGACCTCAGTGATGGAGACATCCGTCACCGACAAGCCAAGTAGCCCCCAGCTGAGAGGCTGCGAGAGAGGAGAGATTGGAATACTTGAAACACACACACACACACGACTGTGTATCACTCTTGGAAGCTGCTCACTCACTCTATAGCCTGAACAGGTGTTTTGGAAACTGGATCCTGTCTTTTCTGAATGTCTACAACATGTCAACACACACATCCACCTCGACCCCGCTCTGCCTTTTTCTCTCTTTCTCCCGCCCGCTGTATTCAGCCATGCCTGTTGCGAGGTGTGTTGCCTCTTTTTGCCTCCCGCCATCTCACTGCTTGACACTTCATGGCCCCCACCCCTGACCCCTCTGAGGGGCTCCTTTGGGGTGTGAAATGCACAATCAATGCAATATTCATCAACTTTTTTTTTTTTTTGGGGCAAATATTGTACAGTGTGATTCCTCCTTTTCAGTGTGTATATTTTTTCCCCTCCCCATTTGCATTTAATTTATTTGTAAAGGAAACATGTCAACATTCCACATTTTGTGGTTATTTATTTTATTTATTGTCTATGCTTAAACTCCCCCACTTTAAAACTTGGCCTTTAGTTTGCATTCCTAATTTATTTTTACATATCGAGTTTTTTTTGGTAGATGTGGAGGATGCACTGACACTTGTCGATGTTAAGCAGAATTAAACGAGTTTACTTAAATTTGAAATTATTTGAATGTTATTTAACTACTTTGGAGATTGAATCCTTCTGATTTCTGTTATTTCAAGTTGAAGTTTGAGTTGTTTGCAAAGCAAAACAGTTGTGGTTTTCATACAGCCTTCGGGGCTCACTGTTGCCACTCGGGGCTCCAAAGGATGGATATTGCTTTTCTTTTTTTTTTTTTTTATACTAAATTTTCAATTAAAGTCCCACTTTTATGTACATAAGTAACTGGTGTCGTGCCTATTTATTTTACAAAGTACAATGATTTTTTTTTAATTTTTTTTTACATGTGACACACAGGCCAGCATGATTGTGTGGAGACATCACAGCAGTTGTGAACTGCATGACAATGTGGTCCAGAAAGCACACTGCTAATAAGAGACACGTGGTTGGAAGAAAACAGTCATTTCTGTGTGTTGAACTCGACCCTGCTCTGGTTACAGACTCATCCTGACCAGAACGAGATATTCTGAACTACTGATATTCATAATGAGGAGTCTTCCGTTAATTCATTAACTCAACTCTGCCCAAGCACTTTGAAAGCACCGACCCCACTAATCCTCCCATTGTCTTCACGTCTCACTGGCTTTTTGGCATGTAAATGAGCGCCATCTTGTCTTCATTGAAAACCCTTGCAGATGAGGCCTCATCCACTCTCACTGCGAAATCCTCATTAAGTGGAGATGGGCGGGCCTCCAACACTTAGTGAACGTTGTCTATTAACTCATTCACTCCCGGCCATTTTCACTGAAGCAACCCCTTTACTGGATTTTGACTGCTTTTGCAAGGCCCACAGAGTATTGTATTCTATTGCTATAAAACATGGAATCTACCAAAAGAAAAACTAGCATCTCTTCTTTCATCAGGAAAAAAAAAAGAGTTATATTTCTGTTTCCGTTTTGCAGCAATTAGCATTAGAATATAGCTAAGTTTCATCCCAAATCTGTTTAAAACAGTGGGGAAAAGTTTTTTGATCTCTTATACTCTTCTGCCACCTGCTGGCTGTTTTTGTAATAACTACCATTGATTCAAGCATTTTCTTCAGTTCCGAGGCTGCATCAAAGCCTTCTGTATGATCTAGCATAAAAAACATAAAAAAAAAAAAAAAGTATAAATACGTCTTTGGGAGCAAATGAGTTAACATCTAGAGGAACACAATCATTGAAACATGAGCAGCCTATTGTTTCCTGGTGGAGGCTCATCCGGGTGACATCATATGGGCCAAATCCATTGATGTTGTATGAAAAGTATGCTGATTAGCACAAGCATGCAAAGCAGTTCGGACAAGTTGAAGAGACTCTCGTAGGTGTGGAGTCGCCAGACACAAGAGGAAGGTGCCAGATGGACTCCAGGGGGCCCCGAAGGCCCCCGGTGGGCGCAGATGGGCCGGTGGGTGTCAGTCAACCCACGCAAGGCGGCACAGGCTGCGACGCCAGCACCGAGAACAGGAAAAGATGAGACGAGAGATCGCACCAGCGTTGCCAGTGATACTACACTTCACACTAGCTTCTTTGTTTCTCTCTCTCTATGTGTCTGTGTGTTCATGCGTCTGACCCCACTTTAAGGACACGCAGCAATTACAATGCATGAGCTTGCATTGGCCCATGCTATATTGTGTGTCTATCATGGAGTCGCAGATATAAAACCAGCAGGAATTAAGGCAAAAAAATAGAGAAACTCATTGATTTCTTACATTTCAGAGTGATGCCAAAATTACATTTATACTGACTCTTGTGCCTCGTACTTGAAGAATCTCCGGAATTATTATTGCATTTTCATTCTCTATTGACATTGGGGTAAAAAGCGATGAAGCGTAACCATGGTAACCCAAGAGGAGAGAATAACCATTGCAATAAAAAAATAAAATAAAAATAAAAAAATCACCTCTATTTTCAGTCGGTTGGTATTGCACTCTAGTGGGGCAATAAAAATCATCTCACTTATTTTCTTTAACACTTTACTTTTTAACCCCAATAAAATATAATTTTAGGGATACAACATATTCAAACACAAAAAGTTGTATGTAATAGCATGCCAGTTCTCAAGTTGGCGCTATCACTTTGAGGAGAAAAGGAAGCGTAACCTCGGCAATTTCCTGTCCTCCCAGAAAAAAAATGTGTCTAAACTAAAACCCTTTTGTTATGTGAGGTATGAATGAAGATTGGGGTGAGTAATGTGTTTCTGTCGGACAATGTTAGGAGGGAAACATGAAGTAAATATATATATATATATATATATATATATATATATATATATATATATATATATATATATATATATATATATATATATATATTGTAGGAGAAGCGTTCGTAAAAATAAAAATAAAAAAAACATAATAATGCTAGCGTTACTGACAATGCTACCACATAACTGTGTGTGCCGCCATCTTAATCTTACGTTCATTTTTTGTGTGCTTTCTTTGTGTTTTTGGCCTTGTCGGCATTCAGTTTGGCACATTGTAGCACTTCTGCCAGAAAGTGGAAGGAGTAGAAACTGCAGTTCAAATCTCAGCTCCGTTCCAATGACCAAGCTTCAAAGCTCAAGGCGTGACTCAGCAAAAAATATCCCTCGTCAACAACATGCGCAAGACTTGTGTCATATTAAAAACAAACAAAACAATAAAAAAAAAAAAACAGAAGCGGAACATTGCGATCCTGTCACAGTGTGAGCGAGGCATGCGCTCACAGTTTCGCCGCAAAAGTCTTTGAATTGGAAGAAATGTGAGAATGTTTCGCACCCTCGAGCGCATCAATGCATCAATTGTGTTGGCAACTTGGCTCTTCCGCAGCAAGTTTCACCATGACACTCCAGTCCAAACGACACACTGGGACAAATGGAATTCATGGTTTAAAATTATTGTTGTACCTGTACCTACCCTGGACCCTTCCCACTCACCTCCTGTGTTGTTTATCTGTCTCTGTATCCACGGTGACGGCCAAAGTCGTCACGGCGATTATGTTACAACAAGGACATCCAGTTCCCAGACATGGGATTCTCAATAATAATAAATAGGAAGGCGGTAGTGAAAGCCAAAGCGAGAACATACAGTAAGTGCATCATGTATAAAAGAGTGGATATGGCGGATATGACATTTGGAATTTTCACATGGATTTTCACTCAAGCGTGAGTGCTGGCCGAGCAAAAGCGAGCGCTGCGCTTTTATTGGAACAAGTCGAGTGCATGGCAAGGCGGTGTAACCTGCAGCGCAGAAAACTCAGATACGAGCCCAACACAACTAGGTCACACGCGGCATCATAACACACACGCACACACACAAAAGTGAAAATATGATTGTGTGTGAGGAGGTCGCTGCTCTCGGCCTACTTTTGTGCCGCCATCCTGCAGCCTTTGTGTGGCACGTAATCAAGATGCTCAACTCATTACGGCAGCACTGCAGTCGTCTTGCACAATGCGTTGACACAAGACCCCAGCCTCTTCAGGGACAATAATCGTCCATTTTCAATCACATTTCCTAACAATATGACATGGTTATGCCGAGGGATGTTCGATACCACTTTTTTTCAGACCGATACCGATACTCTGACCCTCAGTACTCACCGATACCGATACTAACTGCCGATACCAGTAGTACATTTTGACAAATAAAAAAAATCACTAAAAGATATTTTTAAACAAATACATTTCCTTTAATTTTGACAAAAAAAAAAACGGCAATATCGTGATATCGCGATATTAAAACTGCCACAATATATCATCGTCGTCATGTCACGATCTTAAAAGCAGCACGTCTGTTGAAAAAGTCAGGTTGATTTCCATTTGTGTAGTTCCAGCACCCTCTGGTGGCTAGTTTTTTAGTGTAGTTTAATTTTCACAAGGCATGTTTTGGCCCTTCTATGTTTCAAATCCAGATGAAGGGGAACATAAAAAGCTTGTGAAGCGAGTCAATGTGTGGAGGAACTCAATGTGCGCTTGCATGAGCAAGTAAGTGCCTCAATATGAAGTGTTATTAAAGATTATAAGTTGTTTATAAGCATAGTTATAATGTACAAAAGCACAAAATTGTCTTTTTTTTTTTAGTATGAGCTATTTATTTTTTGACAATATTGTGTGTGACCTTTTGTATCGCATTCCTCCCCACAATATCGTGATAATTATCGTATCGTGAGCTTCATATCATAATATCGTATTGTGATGTTTGGATATCGTTACATCCCTAATATTTACTGTAGCAATCAATAGGGAGCTATTTACTTAAGTTTTTATTTAACTTTTGAAGACATGCTAGAACCGCCCCTGGAAGATTCCTGAAGCTTTATCAGTTGTCAATTGTTCTTTAACTCTTTGACTGCCAAAAACGGTTAATAACGATTTGAAAAATCACGATGTATGCCGCCATAAACGTGAAATGTCGTCAACTCCGTTTTTTTTTTTTTTTTAAATTCAATGAGAAGTGCAACGTCTAATTGCAGCATTGCTTGGTCAATGGGTTGTGGAATCAAAAACAGCTACTAACTATGGCCAGCAGATGGCAGCATTGTATCTCTTTTCAATGGGCTAAAGGTATATGGAATTCCAATGAAACTATTTCACTCTTTAAAATAAAAGAAATGAAAGGGGACAGAAAGAAGTAAAACTTGACGAATCTGATGAAATAGAAAGTTTTCAAGGATGACGTGAATGATCGAAGCCTTTTGTCACATTAAATCTAATTCACAGAGCGTCACTAAACTAAAAATATTACTGTCAAAGTCACTGTTGTGGAGAAAATGTATCGTCACAAAAAGCTTGTTTTCTCATTTTTTTGTATTTTCGCTTATGTCGCTCAAACGGCCTATTTTCAAATGGTGATTACTAAAGAACGGAATAATGTAGAAACATGTGCCTGTATGCGTGCGTGTGCTTGTGTAATTTACAATCCTTTTCCTTTTGAATGATGTTAGTCCTTTCCGGCAAAGCGTGAAAATAGAGCATGCGAGAGGTCAGCGGATCAATAAAATGTGCTTGAAGGCTTCCTTGCGGTTGTAATTCTTTTTCCCTGCTTGGCAAAGCACAAGCAAATGGCAGTGATCCAAACGTGGGTGGCTGGCAGGGCACTCAGGTGGATGGCAAAGGTCCCCAAAGGACTTTGTTACTCAACAAGCCATGATGATGCTGCTGCTGCTGCCAGGGACACGTTTTTTTTTTTTTTTTCTTTTGTTTTATAAGGAAGGAGGAGGAAGCCATTAGCTCAGTCGCTTCAAAGAATGCACTCAGTGAGCAGCGAAGATTACTTCCGCTCCAGCAACTTTGAGCTCAGCGGCACGGCAACACAGGCAGCGGCCCCCTCTGATTAGCACAGCACGCTCGCTATATTCGCTCGCCGTCACATATGGTGTTATGGTTTGGGTTTTTGTTGCTTTTGTTGCCGTTTTGAGTTTGTCATGTTTGTTTGTGCTTTCCGGTTTGTCTCCCCTGATCTCGTTCTTGTTAACCTTGTCCACCTGCGTGTGTTTTCCCTTCCCAGTGTATCTACCAATCAGCTTCCACTGCCACTTGTGTCTTGCCCAGCTGTGTCTAGTCATTGTCAATTAGTCTGTGTGTATTTAGTCACCTGTTTCCGTTCAATTCTTGTTGGTTCATTGTTGCTGTCGTTGTCTTTTTTTTTTCCCTGTCATGCTGCTGGTTTTTGTCCTCGTTCTTCCCATGTCTCCGATTCCTCCCTTTTGTGTTTACCATTAGTAATTTTATTCCCTGCTTTGTTTTGCACTTTGTATCTGATGTTGCACTTTGTTTTGAGTTAAATTAAAACTTATTTAAGAGCACCCCTGCCACGCCTCGTTTGCCTCCCTGCACGTGTGTCCACCATCTCCACCACATCGAACTTGACATATGGATGAGATTGCTTTACAAGTGCATAAGACCCTTGATTGTATTCCATTTTGTGTCTCAACAGATGATCTTCGTTAACATTGCCACAGAGGCTTCAAAGAAGCGTACGACGATCAATTGACTGTTATCATGTGTCACATCCGGGTCAGGACTTTTCCACTGCGCGTAAACAATTGTCAATTTGTGTTGGCAAATATGCGACTGTGGGCTCGTCATGATTGTGACCTTTAAAACGATACGATTAGGTTGACTTCCATCGTTAATGAATTCGTACAGAAGCTAATTCTGTCTGACTGCGTCGGCGAGTGACATCATCTCTGGTCAACAGGAGCTGGTGGTTGCTTTGCAAAGAGCCAGCTGTCACTGAACATACGGATGACATCACGGAGAGGCTAGTTTTCTTTTTTTACACACCATGTGGACACAAGTCTTGGGACAACTACAAAAAAGTAAAATTGTGGATTTGGTCCTTCTGTTCTCATTGTAGTTCAGCCCCAGACGTGCTTGACGGGTTTAGCGTCAAGGTCCTTCACACCACACGCATCCAAACACGCCTTTACAAGCATTTCACAACCTTTATTGAGATATATTGGCAATACATTAGAAAACAAAAAGTGAAAATATGGTAATCTTGTCCCAATCATTGTACTGTCATGACTGGGTCATGCCAGGGTTATGTTTGGGTCATGCAAGGGCATGACAGGGTTATGTTTGGGTCATGGTACTGTCATGACTGGGTCATGCCAGGGTTATGTTTGGGTCATGCAAGGGCATGACAGGGTTATGTTTGGGTCATGGTACTGTCATGACTGGGTCATGCCAGGGTTATGTTTGGGTCATGCAAGGGCATGACAGGGTTATGTTTGGGTCATGGTACTGTCATGACTGGGTCATGCCAGGGTTATGTTTGGGTCATGCAAGGGCATGACAGGGTTTGGGTTATGGTACTGTCATGACTGGGTCATGCCAGGGTTATGTTTGGGTCATGCAAGGGCATGACAGGGTTATGTTTGGGTCACGGTACTGTCATGACTGGGTCATGCCAGGGTTATGTTTGGGTCATGCAAGGGCATGACAGGGTTATGTTTGGGTCACGGTACTGTCATGACTGGGTCATGCCAGGGTTATGTTTGAGTCATGCAAGGGCATGACAGGGTTATGTTTGGGTCATGGTACTGTCATGACTGGGTCATGCCAGGGTTATGTTTGGGTCATGCAAGGGCATGACAGTAGGCGGGGTACACCCTGAACTGGTCGCCAGCCAATCGCAGCTTTCATTATTATTTTACCGGTAAAATACAGGGTGTTCCAAAAGTCGTGGGCACATTTTGACATTGAATATCTCGGACACTACTAAGGATATAAAAACGCATCTGGTAAATTCAGAAAGCTTGTCATCTCAATTTTTACATGGAATGTTCAAAGATGTTCAATGTGAGTAGTTAAGGAGATATGGGGACTTCACATGCCAAAGACTTTTGGAACACCCTGTATTTTGGGATTCTTTAGACCAAAACAAAGATGGACACACTTTACAATACACATTGTGACATTGTGATGGAAAAAATAAAAAATAAATACTCGAGCAGCAATATACTGTACAATGAAAGCGCAAGAAAAAGAAGCATTTGATGTGACCAGACGCTTCATTTATGGCACTGGTGCCTCAAAAAGTTAAATACAACTCAGCTATGCTAAATGTTCCGCAGATGACGTAGGAGTTCCCAGGTCGCCATGACGATGACAAAGCAGCCATTCTCTATTTTGTGAAAGTCCAAAAGTTACATTTACGTATGGGCTTTTAGTAGACACAAGCAGCTTTTTGGAGTTCTTTTGGTGTGTTAGCAAGTACTTGAGTTGCAGTCCAAAGGAAAAAAGTGAATCAAAGTGGTCTGTCTGTCAGTTAGTGACATTTATTGCATCGCTGAAGCTTATTTTAGAACAAAGTGAATCCATTTTGGGAGCAAACAAAGTGTCGCTCGAATGCCTCGGGGAGGGAGAATCGTCCTCCGTTTCACGACAGTCGTCTCGTGTTTGATGTTGTTTTAGCTGCAGGCGTCATGTGACGTCGTGTTTAGCTTGCCTCACTCACTCCCGTGTGTGTTTTTGTCCAGCTCTTGTTGCCTATGCTGGCTAAAAATAGATTTGTAGTGATCCGCTCAGTGGCTGTTTAATTATTCAAGTGCTGGAAAAGGCTGAACTGCTCCGGCTGCCATGTTTGCCCTCTCCGGACTCTTCATTTTGTTTCCAGGACGTCAAGTGGAAGCGGCGAGTGCATGCGTGTCACTTTGTCATTCACTTGCCACTGCGTGATACCTTCTAAGACCACCCCCATCCCACCACCCCAGTCAAGCTCTGTAGCTGCATGCTGAATAACATCCCACGTCACTAGAGTAAGAGGCGTCACATGTTCTTTCCATATTTGCCTCCCTCACTAGCGCCTGCTGTGACAAAGCATTTATTGGGTCGAGTTTACGATGTTGTGTACAAGTACGCCATGCTACTTGGGAACAGGACATTTTGGAAATAAATGAATAAAAAATGTTGACTTGTCCTATTTGAGGGTCCAAAAAACACATCAACCCAGCAGGTGAAATCTGCAATCATTATATGTTGAGGTCATATTAATGTAGGTCACCATTGACAACACAATATGAAAAGTCTTGATAAGAAATGTGGGACACATGCAAATTGACTTTCATATGTAACCACATTTTTCATGGGAATTTAATATGAGTTCCACAGTAAAGCATTAACATGCAGACGGATTTAATCATGGCATATATGCTTTTTGAAAAGAAAACTGAAAGGAAAATCATGATGTAAATCACATTGCACCTCACTTTTATAGACCCGAGGTGTCAAACTCATATTAGCTCAGGGCCGCATAGAGGAAAATATATTACTAAGTGGGCCGAATCGGTAAAATAATGGTAGATAATTAAAAAAAAAATTGCCGTCAATTATACGCAGATTTTTGTGATTTGTAGGTCAGCCCTAAATTACGGAGCTCAACTGTAATCAATTGTTTAAAAAAAATAAATAACACGAATGCAAATGAAACGCGGCAACACTTTGTCTGTATGAGTCCCGGATGTGTTAAATCGACCTGTTTTGCATATATATAGTTCCCAGAATGCATTGTGTGGCACAGTTAATCAAGTTATAAGGACGTTAATCCTTGTCATATGTATTTGTGTTACCAGTAATTGAATTTGTGCTGTATTTAACACATTTATGTTGGTCTATGATTAAAAAAAAAAAAAACGAAACATTTCTTTTTTTTTAAACAGACCACAACTTTAAGCTGTGTGCAAAATAATGACTTACAGGGCGATTCCAAGTACAAGTGAGATTACTCATCTGATGACTGCTTGTGAAATTACAAGTTTATATATTTGATTGTGGCTGGCTGATTAATTGGTCCGACATTACAATTTTTTTATTTTACTTTACAAAACATACGCGGGCCGTATGCTTGACAACCCTGCCATAGACTATTATCAAATCTTATTTAAGATGTAAGCCAGACCATGTTCAATTGTTACACAATATTCTTATCAATAAGAATTTATTTTAGTTAATTATGAATAATCATAACACTGTACATGGTCAAAAAGTAGCCAGAGGAGCATCAATTTTTAACTCATTCACTCCCAGCCATTTTGACAGAAGCAATCCTGTTCGCTCCCGGCTGTTTTACTGGATTTTGACTGATTTTGCAAAGCCCACAGAATATTGTGTTCAATTGCTATAAAAGCATGGAACCTACCAAAAGAAAGATTAAAGTCTCGTCTTTCATCAGGACAAAAAAAATATGTTTCCATCTGTGTCCGTTTTGCAGTAATTAGCATTAGAAGAGAGCTAAGTTTCATCAGTTTTCACAAATCTATTTAAAATTGTAAGTAATTTATCTTTTTTTCTACATGGCCCTGGTTGATCTCCTTTGCTCTGCTGCCACCTGCTGGCCGTTTGTGTAATAACTACCATTTCTGCAACCATTCTTTGCAGTTGAGAGGCTGCATCAAAGCCTTCTGTATGCTCTAGCATTAAAAAAAACAAAACAAAACAAAAACGTATAAATACGTCTTTGGGTCACTTACAACATAAAAACATATTTACACGTTATTGGGAGCAAATGAGTTAATAAGGTCAGCCTTGGTGGAGGTTGGCCTTTTTTGTTTTCATTTAATTCATTTTATTTTATTTTTGTTGTAATACCTTTCATCTGCATTTATTATGCTTGTGGAACTAAAATAGTAGTCACGATGTAGTGTTTGAGACTTTTTGTCCTCAATCCAGCGTGGTGAGATGAATCTGTTCTGATGTGGATGTCGGTCTCAATGGCCACTTCCTATGAAGTAGCGCCACTGTCAAACACAAGACAATCTTCGCCCTGGATGTTGATCCCCTCATTTACAGTTGGTACAGCAACAAGCCTGCCTGCCTGCCTGCCTGCATTCAGTCGGCGAGTTCAGCCGGGTCGCCGGTTGACAACGTCCACACAAGCAGTTTGCCCCCAATCACAAGCACGCACAAATACATGAACCCCCGTGAACCCCCCGGGGCACGTAAACAGCGAGGCATGCCGGGAATGCCCACGTGCATCCACAGACGTGTTTTTGTGCCACCATTTGTTTGCTTAATCACGCCGGCGTCCATTGTTATTGGCCAGGCTGGGGGGGGAGAAAGAAGCGATGAGCATCAGCAACATGCTGCATTGCCTTGATGGGGGTTATGGAATGTGAGCGTGCGTGGCAATGCTGCCATCGCACGTGCACAAGGAGAAAGAAGCACCATCACTGGCATGGAACATTTTGTAGGCGTCCGTTTGAAGAGAAATGATATTTGTTGTCAGTGCAAAAAAAAAAGATGCACCACTTTGAAAAAGCCACTGCACAATTTATATGGCACCATATTCAATTTATTTTATTTATTTACATATTGATATTCATATTTGTGTTCTTGTTTTTAAAAGAACTGCAGAATAGAAACCTTTTTGATGACATCTACCTCAAACATTTTGAGTCTAATCTCAGTTCTTGTGTTTGATACTCAACAGGCAAAATCCTCTCGGACCCTCTGCACCCGGGTCACTACCTCTTCCCAGAGGTAGGCACAATCCAACTATCCACATGAAAACCAGCTGCCATTCCAATAGCGTCATCACTGTGTGATACTATTACTGTATTAATCTCATCTTAACCTATTTGAAGAACATTACTTTGAATTTCAAGCACATCCAGAAAATAATTTATTGGGACATCAACATGATTTATTTTATTTTTTTTTAGCTTTTAGCCATGTTAAAATGCTAATTCCTCACCAAAAATATGGCCGAAGTGGTGTTGTCCACCATTCTCCCCCAATGAGAAATTCGAGGTCATTCTTCTCTCCAAGCACCAGCCCCTCTCAACATGAGAAAACAAACTGTTTGCACTCTTTGACATCATAAGGTGCGGATCATAAGGTGCGGACCCACCCCCGCACCGCCTCTGCAGACTAAACGCACACCCATTTCACCTGAGACCTCCATGGGATAGTGACAAAAGTAGCCTTTATCAGTAAATATTTTGTCCAACTGAATTCAAAGCAATCAATTATCCTTCACATTTGAAATGCCAAAGTGCACTGACAATTGTCTTAAAATCCAGCTGGCGGACACTTGTGTAAAATACAAGTAAAACTTGTGCACTATTGCAACTAATTGAACAAATGTTATAGTGGTTAGTGTGCTTGCTCTGTAAGCAACAAGTCCCTGGTTCAAGACCAGCTCAGGTTTGGTTTTTTTCCTCCTTCTTTCCTTCCCTCTCCTCCCCTCCTCCTCCATGATTTCTTGCAGCAAGGAGCCGTTTTGTTCAAATGTTTATTAAAGAATTGGCTTGCTCAAACGCAGAGCTCCAACAACAGACTGCAGTCGGCTCGCTGGGGGCGCGGCAATCACACGGGGAGAGGCGGGGTTTTACTGAACCAGGCGTTTTACTTCCGCGTTAAAAATAACCAGAAAAACACCTAATATTTCATAAAAAAATTACATCACCATGGTGTCAAAGGGTAAGATTTAATCATTATATGCCTAATACTGTAGTGTAATCCCTTTAACCGTACCCCCCACTAATCAGTCTGTGTCTGAGCAAATGTCACTTATATAGAAGACCATTTGTTCTGATTGTCATTTGCATGTTTTTTTTTTCATGGCAAAACACCTGGATGGGCGAGATGAGCTGTGGGGTGGCAAATGTGATGACAGCACCATCCCTTCATTTCCCTCCGGAGAAATCGCGCCAACACAACAAGGCCCATTGTCTTCCTTCCTTTCCGTGTCATGTGGCCAGGTGGGGGATTTTGGAGAGCAAAAAAAAAAAAAAAAAAAAGACAACACATGTATTGTTTCACCTGTGGACAGGTGTGTGTGTGTGTGCAAATGTGTTACAAAACACGCACAAATATGTCAAAACAAGTCTTTAATTAAGATGATCTCCAAGTCAGGGTGGTTCCCCTTCAGCCAAACAGAGTTGCTCGTGTCCAGAGGAGGAGCAAGGTGACGCCAGCGGGCCACACTGAGGCCCTTGTTCAGGGGTGTCCAAACTTTTTCCTCTGAGGGCCACATACAGAAAAACAGAAAGCTGCAAGGGCCACTTTGACTTTTTTTTAAAAAGTTATTTATTAACACATTCATTGCCAAAGCAGCAAAAAAATGCATCATTTGACGTCTTTTTCCGTCAATGGCAGTGAATGAGTTAAACATGGTAAAAATTAGGGGTGGGACAAAAAACCGATTCGACCGAACCATCGGTCGTCAAGGGGAGCTAAACGGCCGTATCGGTAGCAGACTTTTCAACCGATACAAAATCCGCCGGGAATCCTTAGATACATTGCTTGTAAAGCTGTGGCTTCCGGTTACGGACGGGCTACGTCATCATGATCACGTGACCAGGAACATGGCATCCCACACCATACAATCGAATTCGGACAGTTAATTCATTTGCTCCCAAAAACGTGTAAATACGTTTTTTTTTAATGTTCTAAGTGTCCCAAAGACATATTTATACATTTTTTTGTTGTTTTTTTTATGCTAGAGCATACAGAAAGCTTTGATGCAGCCTCTCAACTGCAAAGAACGGTTGCAGAAATGGTAGTTATTACACAAACGGCCAGCAGGTGGCAGCAGAGCAAAGGAGATCAACCAGGGCCATGTAGAAAAAAAGCTAAATTACTTACAATTTTGAATAGATTTGTGAAAACTGATGAAACTTAGCTCTCTTCTAATGCTAATTGCTGCAAAACGGAAACAGATAGAAACATACTTTTTTTTCTGATGGAAGAAGAGACTTTAATCTTTCTTTTGATAGGTTCCATGCTTTTATAACAATAGAACACAATATTCTGTGAGCCTTGCAAAATCAGTCTAAATCCAGTAAAACAGCTAGGAGCGAACGGGATTGCGAAATGTGAAAATGGCTGGGAGTGAATGAGTTAATCCGTTTAAACTAGAATTCAGGGAATAAGATGTCAAAGATATTTGTACTTTTATTCTTTGTACACAATGCCTAATCCAATACTGAAAAATGATTATTATTGCTTTAACTTTAGAGAGAAAAAATTTTAGTTTTTTTTTTTAACTCATTCAGTGCCATTGACGGCTATACACGTCAAAGTAGGGCTGTGCAATTAATTGAAATTCAATCATAATTTCAATTATTACACTCCATAATTAAAAAATCAGCATAATCGCAAAGTAAAAAGATTGAGTTGTTTAAATTTATACATTTGCACCTTTTTTTAATTTTAAAATAACTAATTTGATCAATTTTGTTTCATCCAAAAGGAACTGGCATAAATATAGTGTTTCAAATAATTTTATTTGTCTTAATATTTTTTTATTTGTTTTTTATGTTTAAAAATTTTCTTGTTTTGTACCAAAAAAAATAATATTGCCCTACTGCACAGTGCATATGCTGCACTCCAACTTTCATGTTTTTGGCAACATAAATAAATATATATTATTATAAATTCTGTTTGGTCCAAAACTTAATTATAGTGTTTCTATTTTTTTTTAAATTTGGTCCTAATATTTTTAAACGCTTAAACATTTTCTTGTTTTGTGCCAAAACATAAATAACCGATAATTGTGATTTCAACTATTGCCAAAATAATCCTGATAATTATTTTTCCCATAATCGAGCACCCCTATGTCAAAGATCCATTTTTACTGGGCTGGCAGTGAATGAATTAATATACACTTTGGAGGGCAGTGTTTGAATGCCATTATCTTTGCTTCGTGAAAAGAAAAAAAATTGCCTATTTTTGCCAATGTTCAAATAGCGGATGTTGACCGATTAAGTGGGCTGGCCAATCAATCGGTCGGTCGGTCAGTCCAAATGTAACACAGCTCACGCTTATGTAGGAGGTAGTTATCTATAAATATGTACAATTTGCTAATTGGATTTCTTGGGCCTTGGCAGAGGTCTGGGTGTGTGCTTCTTTTTTTTTAGCCGGTCCAGTGCAACGTGTATGTAGTTGTTACAAGATGACAAAAAAAAACCGTGCATCCACGCAGCGCTCAAGTTCAGAATCTGTTACATAATTCCCACTCTGCTCATATCCATCTGGGAATACTCTTTTTGGCACTTCCAGTGTGTGTGAGTGAGCGAGTGTGTAGGCGAGAGAAAGATGGGAAAAAGTCAAGTGAGTTGGTGTGTGTGTATGGGCATCAAGCTCATGGAAGCAAATTGTAAATCCGTTGAGTAGAGTCACCGGATGGTTAGAATGGAATGACAGCGAAGATGCTCATGTGTGTGCGGCGGGGGCGGGGGCGGCGAGCAGGCTGCTGCGTGGGCTCCATTCTCCATTGCCGTGTCAGACACTTCCACTCGGCCGCACCATTCACAAGCGTTGGCTCAAAGAGCTCCAGAGAAGCCAGACCCAGGCCAAGCCGGAACCGCACTGTCGCTTTGGGAAGGCGTCCAAAGCAACAGCGTCATGTGAAGCTGCCAGATCAAGCTGTGCAGTCATGTGCTCATTTACATTTGGGCAGAGGGAGCGACTCGTTCCCTTTGCAAGCGGGAGAGCTTGAGGCTACTACGTTCTCCAGTCAACTGCAAATCTCATTGCAATGTTTTACCCCTTGGCCTGAACTAATTTTTCAGTCAGATCACACAATCAATTATCTTCTTGCTTTGTAGGCTGAAATATAATCCCACAAGTTTTGCAGCCAGTTGATTTTGACATCAATAAGATTTTATTGAAGATCTGGAGGCTTCTTGATTTGAATAGTAGTCTGGAAAAGGCTTGAGAATATTGGCTACAAATGAGGATGTGCTGAATAGATGCATACACCCAACGATCTGAAATTTTACTATCAAACATGTTGAGTCAAATCTCAGTTCAACTTCAAATCAATATTGTAAACGTTGAAAGTTTGAAGTTGAGTACAAAATATTTTCAGCGATAACAACTGTCTACAATTAATTTGATAACTTCATTATGTTTCAACAATACATTCAAAAACACAATGCTACTTTGTGTCGACTTAAAATGACATCACAGGTGCTCAGGAAGCAGGAAGGGACCAATCAGAGCTTGACTGTTTTCCGGGTTTGCTCATGTGATGTTCGCAAACTTATGCTGCGTTCGAGGATGGTCGGAAGTAGGCGTGTTAAAAAAAAAAACTCGATTTGGCGATATATCGCGATACTACATCGCGCGATTCTCGAATCGATTCAATAATCGGCAGAATCGATTTTTTTTTTTTTTTTTTTTTTTTAGGATTCACACCTTGAGCATGGAAGAATGTTATATGAACGGAACATTAAGCCTTAATATTTTATTTCAATGCTGTTCAAACATGAAACAAATTACAACCTCTATAAGACTGAAATTTCAGATAAATAAATAATACATTTTCATATAAATCTTACACTCTACAAGCTTACTGATTAGTATTTTCTAAATTTGAATGAAAAAAAATCGCAACAATCGACTTATAAATTCGTACCGGGATTAATCGGTATCGAATCGAATCGGGACCTGTGAATCGTGATACGAACCGAATCGTCAGGTACTAGGCAATTCACACCCCTAGTCGGAAGTCGGACTTTTCGAGTTCAAGGGAGCGTTCCCGTACACACTTGCTGGTTTGAACTCGGAAATTCCACTTGCGATGTCGATAAAAAAGAAAGACCCCGACTTCACCGACGGACTACAAGTGACGTCACTTTTAAAATGGTTTCCCGTTTGGAAACACAGACCATGAATGGTAAAACACAATTTTTTTAGTATAAAACTAGATAGCTTTCTTCATTCATAAATAGTCGACATAACTTCACGTAACGCAAAGTACGTGACAATATGCCGCTATCTTCCGGCATGAAATTATACGGTGAACTGCTGAACTGTATGGAATGCTTATGAAATAAATTAAAAAAAAACAAAAAACAATAAATGAAGCAAAATTACGAGAAGGTAAGTTTGCTGGAGATCAAAAATGAGTTTTAAGAACCAAAATAAAAAACAATTTACCACTATCCGCCATTTTGGTTGTTTACTTTCGCCTTGAACGCTTTCAGGTCGGAACTGAGAAAACCAACTCGGATATATCCGACTTCCGACCATCCTCGAACGCAGCATTAGCGTGAGCACATGTGATGTCATTCTCAGTCTACAGTAGCAAAAGGCTATTTTAATTGTACATGAAAAATAACAGTTATCAAATTATTTCTAGGCGAAATATGAACTTCTTACTGCTGAAAATGGTTCAATGAGTCAATTATCTAACAATAAACAAAAAATTTTGGTGAGTGATTGTGAAAAGCAGGGAAGAGAAATTTTACTAATGATCCAACTTGATAAAAGTTTTGGTTCAAATGATGCCGATAGAAACGTACTCCCGCAAAGCTTTTATTTCTCAACTTTATATATATTGTGCTTTCACAACCGTGTAGCTGATCATTGGCTAGAGGGCACCATTGGTTGAATGGCGTGCGCCAATGTGGAATGAGTGGCATGTGATTGGCCAGGATGTCCAAAAAGTGCTGAGCGGACGGAGAGCGCTTGCGGCTTATGCGCTGAGCCAGCTTCCCTCATCACATTAGTTTGTCTGAATGTCAACCCCAGCAACACACAAAATGTCCGCTCCTTTCAGCTTCAGCTTTTGTTGTGCAGTAATCCCCCACATATTTACGCTTCACAAATTCAACTAGTCAGACATGTTTTTTTTAACTCACCTATTCTAATTTTTTGTGCTCGAAAGTCCTGAAAATTGAGAAAATATAGTACAGTGAACCTTCCGCAACTAATTCCCAAAAGGTTTTGTAATTGCCAACAGGTGCCACAAGATGGCAGCACTGCTTCTACTTTGAGGTGAAAATCCTCAACTCACTTCAACATACGTCCTTGATGCCATCAGATGGTGCCAAATTATTTGCACAAAAATGGCTCATAGTTTTTAATACATGCACAGTTGTAAAAATGTTAGAGGAGGAGACGATTTACTGTATAACACAGGGGTGTCCAAACTATGGCCCGGGGGCCATTTGCGGCCCGTCGTCCATTTTTCAGTGGCCCGCGGCATATGCTAGGAATGGCATTTGACTCAGTTAAAATAAATTAACTCATTCACTGCCAATGACAACTATAGACGTCAAAATCCAAGCAAACCGGCAGTGTTAATTTTGAAAAAAAGGAAAAAAAAAGAAAATTCAAAATTAACATTTTAATTTAAAAAATAATAATTTAGTTTTAGTTATAGTCTTCTGACTAAATTTAATTTAAAGCCTTAGTCATAACTCAGTCACCTGATTGTATTTTAGTTTTAATCCAATTTTAGTCAACAAAAATAAAGAGAATTTTAGTCGACTAAAATTGGAGCCCGAGACCCAGTATGTGGTCTCAGTAAGACCAAGACCGATCACAAGAACGTCAACGCCCGTGTTGTAGGTTAACAGGAATCCGTTCTACGCACGATGGTAGCACTTAGCAATGAAATTGTTGTCATCGTTGTTATGCATGTTATTAATAACTATGAATGAAAACAATGAAATACTAAAACTAAATTCAAAATTTCTTGTCAAAATTTGCACTGGCTGTTTGCTTGGATTTTTGACGTCTGTAGTCGTCATTGGCAGTGAATGAGTTAAAAAAACAAAAATGTTTGGAGATGGTCAAAATAAGAAGGGAGGGTGTTGAAAAACAGGTTATTTTAGTTAACTAAAACTAATGTAAAAAACTAAAACTAAAATAAAAAAATATATATCCATCCATTTTCTTGGCTGCTTATTCCTCACAAGGGTCGCGGGGAGTGCTGGAGCCTATCTCAGCTGGCTTTGGGCAAGAGGCGGGGTACACCCTGGACTGGTTGCCAGCCAATCGCAGCAAAAAAACAATATTGTTATCGAAATAAAATAAAAACGAAAATGCTTTATAAAAAACAAAAACTAACTGAAACTACATTTTATGTTTACAAAACTAACTAAAACTAACTATAATTATAGCAAACATGTCCTTCGTTTTAGTCTTTGGTAATTAATTTAATGCATGAGCCTTTGGGGATGATTTTAAATGTGATTTTTAGTAGATTTATTTTGATATAAACTGGAATAACGACGTTTGAAAGTATGTCACACAGAAGTGACGTCATCTAGCAGCAGCCAATAGAAAAGCACCTTCAGATGACATTGCTCCCATGTTAAATATTGCGTACAAGTAATACACGTTTCTTTAAAAAACAAAAAACAAAAAAACTAATACTAATACTGAACCTAAGAAACTAAACTAAACCTGTATTTTTTAAAGAACGAAACTAATAAAAATCCACATGGAAAATAAAGAAGCGGCCAGTAGCATCGGTGGTGGTGATAAGCACTCCCATCAAAAAAACAAAAACAAATTCCATGAACTGATAACAGACCGGAAATGAGTTCCCACAGAAAATGACACTCATGCCTGTTTCATATCTGCTACTGTAACAAGGGCACGAGTGGAATTGATTCACGTCGTTGTTGTTGTTAGCCTGACAGGCCACTTTTTGGCTCCCTTCGGGGCTTGTGTGGTTTTTCAAGCATCATGTTCTCTCTTATTATGTCGCAGCCAGACTCCCACTGAACGGCACTATCAAATAAAAGAGGGATCAGGGAAGATGATGACCCAAGCAAGCCAGTAAGCCAGTCCAACGCAGGGGGCTGAAAAAACAAACAAATGCCGGCCTGCAATTTAAGGCGATATTAAGCAAACAATAACAACAACAAAATAGAGTGATAGTTACATGTTATTTGCAAGCCACTCGTATGCTGGAGTGCCAGCGCGCATGTGCCTTCTATTTTTTTATTCTTACCCTCAGCTATTTTTAGTCCTCAGTGATCTGGAAAGTTGCACTTGAACGCACCACAAAGATGACAAGCGACACGTGCACTTCCTGTGTAAACACTCCACGCCAACAGGGGGCAGTAGTCTGATGTTGAAAGGATGTCACTGAACCGTCTGTCAGGTGTGCGTACCTGCTCCTAATCTCAACCAAACTTCAAATTTGACATAATTTAACAATGTCAAAAAATCAAGGACCCTACTGATTTTGGAACGAGACCTGCTATACAGTTTATATATCAAGAGCTGCCAAATGTTATGGATTAACGGGAAATCACCAAACGCAAACTCATTACGCCTAGAACAAATTATGATAGTTAACGAAAACTAAACTAAAACTGAAAAACAATGCAATTAAATAAAATTCTATAACTGATTTATGAGAGTGATAACCATCGCAATGGCCAAAACATGCCCAACTCAAATGAAGCTGCACTAATAAACTCACCACCAGAGGGTACTAGAAGTGCACATATGGAATACAACTAAGGGTGTGAATTGCCTAGTACCCTCGACTCGTATCACGATTCATGTCTCACGATTTGATTCGATGCCAATTAAGCCCGATACAATATTACAATAAACTTATAAGTCGATTGTTGGGATTTTTTTTTTTTTTTTTACTCAAATTTAGAAAATACTAACCAGTAAACTTGAACAAAATTGTACACTGTAAGATTTGTATGAAAATGTATTTGAAAATGTGTGTGAAACTTCAGTCATATCTGTGAGCCACTGTATTTAACAATACAGTAATCTGTTTCATATTTGAACAGCTTTGAAATAAAATATTATGGCTTAATGTTCCATTAATTAATATAACATTTTTCCATGCTTAAGGTGTGAGCCCTAACCCTAAGTAAGACGTTTTGTTGAATATTTTGCTATCAAAAATGGATGTTTAAAAATCGATTCGGCCGCCTATTGAATCGATTCGAGAAGTGCGTGACGTAATATCGCGATATATTGCCGAATCGATTTTTTTTTAACACCCCTAAATACAACCACACCTTTTAATATGACAACGACGATATCATGGCAGATTTCATATCGTGATATTGCCATTATTGTTAGGCAAATGAATAAGTGTCTGGAGAGCAAAAAATGTACATAGTGACAAAGAACACATATATTTGACAACATTTCAAAAATATGAAAATTCATTTCAATAAAATTCAATACATTTTTGCTTGGAAATTCCGTATTTATTTATTTATTTATTTATTTATTTATTTATTTATTTATTTATTATTTACAGTAATATATTATTATTATTATTATTATTATTATTATTATTATTTGATTAGTAGTAGTAGTAGTAGTATTTATTGGTCCACATGTGAGTAGTTGAACTAATTAGTGAGTGAAGCAATGTTTAAAAAAATGAAAACTTATTCAAATTGTAGTTCATGGTTTGAAGCAACAGTCCAGTTGATTTTGAATGAGATGGGAGATTTTTTATTCAGATGTTTAATGTAGTGAATTGATTTTTTCCGCTTCTTGCTATTGTTAATTGAGGTGTAAGTAACCCGGCTAGTTGATTATTGACTTCCATTTCCACATGCCTGTTCATATTATAGCAAAGATGACTCAGCACGAGTCAACCTTTCACCGTATGATTTTTGCTTTACTGTCCACAAATACACTGGAAAATGGAACATGTGTCCTTCCAGCAATACTAATCCCCCCCCCAACGCCCGTCGCCTGTTTCCTCCGTGTATGTGTGTGTACTGTATGTCCCCGATTCCACCCACAGAATCCCCTTCAGACCACCACCTCCGTCCCGCTCCTTGTCTGTTTACGCCCTCCGGTATCAACAAGGCCCGAGCGCCATGGCAGCGAACGGCGGCGGCAAAACACGTGCGTCTGCTTCCAACGAGGCTTTGCGGCCGCTTTGGGGGAGTTTAGTGCGGGGTGAAAAGAATGTTGACGCCGTGCCTGTCAGTGAGGTCGAAAAATGCTTTTGATGTGAAGGGGCCTTGCAGGTGCTAAATGGGGTCAACAATGCAGAATGGTGCCTATTCATACGGAAAAAAAAAAAAAAGTGGGAAGTAGGTCTTGTATCCCCTCAATGAATAGAATTCCAGCACGCCTTCACGTTGAACATTAAAAATTCAATGTTCAAAATTTGATCTCAATTTATTGGAAGTTTGAGACTTCTGGGGTTGGCATAAGACTCTGGTTTTGTAACCACGCAGGAGGGGTTTTGTTGGTGCTGGATTTCACTTTGATGGATTGGATGTACTGGCTTCTATGGATCTCACTCTGCCTTATCGATCCTTCCCTCCTTCCTCTCTTTAGTTTTTCCTCTGGTCTCTTGAGATCTCGCTAAATTTGCTGGAATTTAGAGGCTTCCGGGGTTGGCGTCAGACTTTGATTTTGTAATCATGGGGAAGGCAGGAAGTGTTTGGTCGGTGCTGGATTTCACTTTGATTTATCTTTCTTTTCTCTTTATTTTTTTCTGACCTTTTCTCTGGTCTCCTGACCATTTAAACTTCACGACTCTGGCAAGATTCTGAAGTACCTGGTTAAGGCGAAGGGTAATGGGATATTTATAAGGCTTTAGGTGAATTAATGAGTATAAATTTATACGTATTTGCACACGCACACGCACGCACGCACACGCACGCACGCAAACGCACACACGCAAACGCACGCACACACACACAAAAAAAAAAAAAGAGCAATGATGATAAGACGTTGAATCGGTAAGACTACCGAATGAACAATTCTGAAAAAAAAAAAAAAAAAAAAATCAATGTGGGATGGTGGTTAGCAGGTCTGCCTCACAGTCGAGAGGCATCGGGTTTGATTCCAGACTGGGGAAAATCCACAATCAAGTTCCTCTGCGCACTTTCCAACTCGCTTAGCCGTGTCTCCAGCTGCAGAGCGAGCTAGACCGCATCACAGGGCCGAAATTGAAGGAGCGCCCCAACATCAGAGGCAGTGCAGGCCCGTTGACAGCTGAGTGGGGGTAAAAAAAAAAAAAAAGCGCTCAGTGCCACATCTGGCTCTCAGTTTAGCCTCCGTGCACCTCGTCTCCTGTGATTATCTCTTCCCTCTCCCACCCGCCTTACAATGGAACAAAGCGGATTGTTGTTGAAGGACAGCCATGGGAAACAAGCAGGAGAATCACATCACTTGTGATGCCAGGGAGGAGAGGGCAAAGTGTTCCGGTTGGTTCAAGTTGAGAAAAAAAAAAGAAAAGAAGTTCCTGAATGGAGATTAAAGGGCTCACTTTGTTTCCCAGCATGCTTCTGGGTTTCCTCAGCAACCCCCGTCCGTTGGTGTCCTTCTCCTCACCCCTCCGAAAGCATGTGCGCCGCAGATGAGCTTTACTGGAAACCACCACAACGTTGATGAGAAAAGAGCCTGCCGCTGTCTCTGAATGCATACGGCGTGGATTCCAATGGCTTGAACTACAGTCGGCAGGCCAGTTTAAATAGAAGGCAAGCCCAGCGGTTACAGGAGGTTTACTCGCAATATTCCCTCAACAAAAACATTTTTATAATAACAATTAGAAGAAGAATTAGAAGAAGGCACAGCAGCGTTTGCATTTTTCTTAGACTGCTGGAAAAAAAAAACGAGGTCTGTGAGAAACTTTTCGTGTGTTTTTATCGGTCTACAATAGAGAGCATCCTGACATACTGTATGATTGTGTGGTTCAATGGATGCTCAGCAGCTGATAAAAAATGTCTAGAGAGAGTCATCAGTTCTGCACAGAAAATCATTGGCTGTTCCCTTCCTTCATTAGAAGAAATTGCAAATTGTAGACTGGTCTCAAAAGCTGGAAAAATAGCAAAGGACTTTTCTCACCCTGCCAATGCACTTTTTGAGTTACTGCCCTCAGGGAGACGTTATAGGTGCCTTAAAACCAGGACTAGTAGGTACAGAGACAGTTTTTTCCCGAGTCTAATAACTCTTTTAAACAGCCATAAGTAGTCATTTTAACTAATGGATGCTCGTAGTATTTATTTCTTAAATTTGTGTTTGTGTATGGTTTTTAATGGTGGTTTTAAAGATGGAGCACTTTACTGGAGCGGCATTTTTAATTTTGTTGTATTTATTTACAATGACAATAAAGGTATTCATTCATTCATTCATTCATTCATTCATTCATTCATTCATTCAATTAGGGCTCGGTAGCCATTCTAATTTCCTCAATCGATTTGATTTCAATTCACAAGAGTTCAATCCGACATCATTTCTTCTTAAATAACAAGACCATGATTAAAAACTCCACAAATATTTAAATTAAGTTCCAAAGTACATTTTGTGAGGGCAGTAGCTGGTCAAATGATTTAGTTTATTTATGAAAGTAACACTTAAGTGTTACACAATCATTGACATCAGCAAGGATGGGATGAAAATATTTTCATTAGGGATGTTCGATACCACTTTTTTTTTCAGACCGATACCGAAAACAGGTAAGCTCTGATTGGTCCCTTTCCTGCTTCCTGAGCACCTGTGAGGTCATTTTAAGTTGACAGAAAGTGGCATTGTCTTTTTGAATGTATTAATTAGGGATGTTCGATACCACTTTTTTTCAGACCGATACCGATACTCAGACCCTCAGTGCTCATCGATACTGATACCAACTGCCGATACCAGTAGTACATTTTGACAAATAAAAATATCATTAAAAGATATTTTTAAACAAATATATTTCCTTTAATTTTGACCCCAAAAAAACAGCACAGTCACTCTTCAATAGTCTTAACGCTCAAAATAAAACACAAAAATGTTCTTTTAGTTTAAGATTCACAATTTTGAAGTATTTCCAAACCGGTGAAGTTTTAGTGAAAAACTGCTGCAAGCTAGCGCCAGTTTCAGGCAAGGAGGACTCAATTAACGTCTTCCCCCTCTGCCATCGGTCGCTTGTACTCGTCTGCGTCACGAGTACTCGAGTACTTGAAAAAAGGCTGGTATCGGCCCGATACCGATACCTGGTATCGGCCCGATACCGATACCTGGTATCGGTACTCGCCCATCCCTAATCTTCAAAATTCTAATTCAATAATTTGAATTATAAACTAAAAATGATTCTGAATTATCTTAAAGTGCAATAGGTCAGGTCTTCCATAAATGTAATAAAATATTTTTTAATTCATGTGACCAGTAAATTTCAAGAAAACAGTAAGATTAAAAAAAAAAAAAAAAGTCCTTAAAAATTCTATTTTCTTAAGAATTTGTGAGGAAAAAACAACAGATTTAAATAATCGATTGATGGTTTTATGAATCGATATTGGGCTCGAAAAGGAAAGTCAATTCGATTTCGATTATTTATTTATTTTTAAACGCAATCCCTAATAACATAGTACAGTGAAGAAAACTGAACTCATAATTCAGTCACTTAAAAAAACACACGATTAATTTCAATAATATGCAAAAAAAAAAAAAAAAAATCACATCAACATACACTTTTTATTCTAATTGTAGGTCTAGTAATCGCTCATCTCCCCCATGCCTTGACATGTTTGGCCGCCATCTTTCTGCTATACCCGAGGAGAAGAACTTGGCGAAGTGAGTTAGCCCTGGTGGTATTTGCAGCTGGACCCAACGGTCGGACCGCCGCATACCTTCCACACTTGGGGCCTACAGGTGGTCGGCATGATTTCCTGATTCAGGCTCCTGTTACTTGTCTCCCACTACATATACTAATATACAGTTACTATGACTCTTTCAATACAGGGATTGTAAAAAGATATTATTTCATCACGTTGCTGCAAATTGCTGCTGAAGTCTGCCAAGATCCGATCTCTTCCTCCATCTGTCTTTGCGCCACGTAACACGAGCTAATTTAACCAACATGGACTCGCGCGTTATTAGTCACGATGCTGCTTACTCACGGTAACGCCTTCTTCTCTCGCCGTCTCCGTTTCTCCCGCTCTGCGTAGGCTTCCCGTCCGACATGCTCATGCAGACAAAAGTGTGCTGTGATGCAACTGGGCTGACACATGGATTTCTCCAGGTGACGGTGGCGGCTTTGTTTACGTGTCTGTTTTGGAACTGTTGCTTAGTGGGATGATGTACACCAGTGGTGTCCAAACTACGGCCCGGGGGCCATTGGCGGCCCGCCGTCCATTTTTCAGTGGCCCGCGACATATGCTAAAAATGGCATTTGACTCTGTTCAAATATTTATAATACATTTAATTTTAATACAAGTACTATTAACTCATTTGCTCCCAATAACGTGTAAATACGTTTTTTTATGTTTTAAGTGTCCCAAAGAAGTATTTATATGTTTTTTGTTTTTGTTTTTTGTTTTTTGTTTTATGCTAGAGCATACAGAAGGCTTTGTTGTAGCCTCTCAACTGCAAAGAACGGTTGCAGAAATGGTAGTTATTACACAAACGGCCAGCAGGTGGCAGCAGCGCAAAGGAGATCAACCAGGGCCATCTAGAAAAAAAGCTCAATTACTTACAATTTTAAATAGATTTGTGAAAACTGATAAAACTTAGCTCTCTTCTAATGCTAATTACTGCGAAACGGAAACAGATAGAAACATACTTTTTTTTTTTTTCCTGATGAAAGAAGAGACTTTAATCTTTCTTTTGGTAGGTTCCATGTTTTTATAGCAATAGAACACAATATTTTGTGGGCCTTGCAAAATCAGTCAAAATCCAGTAAAACAGCCGGAAGCGAACGGGATTTCGAAATGTGAAAATGGCTGGGAGTGAATGAGTTAAAGATTATTTTAGTTAACAAAAACTAACGAAATAACTAAAACTAAAATTCAAAAAAACAATTTCCTTAACGAAATAAAAAAAAATGCTTTTTAAAGAACAAAAACTAACTGAAATTACATTTTATGTTTACAAAACTAACTAAATCTAACTATAATTACAGCAAAAATTTCCTTCATTTTAGTCTTTGGTAATTAATTTAATGCATGAGACTTTGCGGATGACTTTAAATGTAATTTTTAGTAGATTTATTTTGATCTAAACCAGAATAATGACATTTGAAAGTATGTCACATAGACGTGACATCATCTAGCAGCAACCAATAGAAAAGCACCTTCAGACACCCATGGTGTGTTTTTTTAAATATTGCGCACAAGTAATACACATTAAAAAAAAAAAAAAAAAAAAAAACTAAAACTAATTAAAGAACTAAAACTAATAAAAACTAACTGAATTTATAAAACAAAACTCAAACCAAAATAAAAACTAAATTAAAAAAATCCAAAACTATAATAACGCTACTGCCATATTACAAATAAATTGGTTTATGTACTGTTGCATTTTTCTAAATATGCAAAAGCACAAATAAATTATTTGTACAATTTTTTTTTAGGACTAAACACAATTTCTATTCATAACATTATGTGGCCCTTGCATCATTCTGATTTTCTGTATGTGGCCCTCAAATGAAAAAGTTTGGACACCCCTGATGTACATCAGTGGTTGTCAAATCATTTGCAATACATTATTGTTTTGTCATGACATGATGAGCTTGTCTGATGGACAGTGGATCACATGCTGTTGTCCTATCGGATCAGTCTTAAAACGAGCCATCGTTAACGAGCCGTATGAGTTTGATGACCTGTTGCAACAGCTTTGGACCAGATGGCTCCCTCACTTTTCTCAAGAAGGCGCCACATTCCGAGATTCCTTCACTCGGGGAAATCCAGAAGGGTCTTGTAAAAACAATCCTACAAGAATCTCTCAGGTGTCCAGTGAATGACCTGCGCAGTAGCAGGAAATATATGTTTGCATGTAATCCCCTCATTCAATCCCGGGGACATCAGGAAGACTGAATGTCCACCATTTCCGAGGTGTCAGACTTGAAATTGGCGTGAAATGGAGATGATGTGGACTAGGGGGGGTTGGGATTATATCTGAGCACGGGCAGGTCTTGACTAGCTTGCTCCTGTACCTTGGCGGGCCTGTCAAGTCAAAACAGCTGACATCACTGCGCAGGAAGTCTTATTGCAAACAGGGAACTGTTTGGGGTTAGGAAAATATGCTTTGATCCAAGCAAACACATCTTGTAGCACTCCATTAGGAACACCTGCACAATGTCATGGCAGCCAATAAAAATGCTCAACTTTGAGTAGCACTGTGAGAGAAGTGTTCATTTAACTATGTTTAATATTGTGGCCAAAAAGCTGCACTACATACAAAGATGTCCAAATTCCTACGTTTGGGTCACACTTTATTATTTAATCCATCACACTTATTCTTATTTGTCTGTTACTGTAGTCAAACAAGGCTGCCAAGTTAAGTTAGAGACACTTTTTTTCCCCCCCTTACTGCAAGCTTTTTCATTGACAATGGAATGCAACTAGTGGGTGGATGCTGCCCCCTGGTGGAAAAATAACATTGAACGAGCGTTTGTGATACAATAATGTAAAGGGAAAATCCAAAGTCCCACAAAATTCGGCAATTATGCCGTGGTTCTTTATTCTGGCACACTTACGTTATTATTAGTCCTTGTCATATTTGTTACAATAAATTACCCCACTAAATTACCACATAAATTCGCTAATTCAGATGTATTAATTTTTTTCCCCCATGTACTTTGTTGCAAGTTAAATTATTGTAATTTTGAAAAAGATATTAGTAAAATGAACTGTTTAAATATAAATTTAACATATTTTATCTTATGGTTAATAAGATGTACTTTGATTATACTTTAATTATAAATAATGTGACATAAAAGAAAAATCAATTTTACCTCGTCTAAGAATGGCCTAACTGCTCACGTCTGTGCATTCTGAAACTCAAATATCGCACAGTACCTACAGTGTATTTGTCCACCCTTGCTTTAAAGCTTTGATTTCGAGACAGATTTACTATTTATTATTTTTGCATTCACAAATTAATCAAACGAAGCTTTTATGCTTCACATATTAATTCTGCGCTTGCTTCAAGCCCTTTAATAAAATATTCATCTGAAGATTCCGAAGTGTATAAGGGCAGCACAAGCTTCCATGTAAATTCACTGTGCTCTCGCGAGATTATGACGCGTCACATACGGAAGTCGCTTTAAGTTTGTATATGTTAATTTAGTTCATAACGAGTCGTTTCTGATAGTTTGAACGGGTCGAATTGGGAGAAAACGTGTTTTCTGTCACAAAGGGCGACAATAGCCGGATTAAATCTAAGAAATCTAACAAAAACTGGTGGTATTTTGTTTGTATCATGTTCACGGTCCTCTGTTCCCAGGACCAATTTACGTTTCTTTATGTTAAATGTTTTTTTTAATTCCGCTTGTTTGTCCTCAAGTAAAGCTAAGGTTACAAATAGAAAGTAAATAGTATGATTTTAAAAAATCAAAAAAATCAAAGCATGATGGTCCGTTAAATAAGAAACGCACACGAAGCAACACTACCGTCTTGTGGTCAGTTGGAGTAACTACACAAAAGGGGGGCTGGCGCATGATCGAGCGATGCTATTTTGCGCACGTCATTAATGGTTCGCTACGGTTATGGATGCTTTCCCATCTGGAATTTTGCTTATTTTTAGAGTGGTGGGAGGAAATGTCTTTGCCTCAAATGGACCCCAGGACAACTTGAAAACTTCAATAGGCAAATATTGTTTCAAAGAGAGAGATATTTCTACAACTCCGTATCTGGTTTCTTACTGGTCTGGTTTTGCTGATAGTTTACACTGGAAACAAATTTGGTCTCTGCCATACAAATATATTTGAACAAATAAAGTAAGGGAAATTTCTTCCAAAATTATACAAAGGTATTAACCTCTCAAAAATTATCTCTTCAATTAAATGACCATAAATTCTTTTGCACAATGGGGAAAAAAAATTCTGAACTAATGATTCAATTAAAATGTGCAGCACTGAATTGAAAATTGGGTCGCCATTGTAAAATTATGCACAGTTTGAGCATTTTAATTTGGTGATTTTGATGCCACTAGAGGGAGCCAACATACAACTCTTTGAGAATTGCTTGTAGCACTAGAAGTGCATATACGATGCACTGTACTGTATGTCATTATGCGCCCACTAGGAGGCCCCCAAGAGCAATGAACAGAGTCTGGAGTCATAGATTGATTTAAAACAAAAAAAGGTTATGGTGGTTTGGGTCGTTTTTTTTTTTTTATTATTATTATTAATTTTTTTTAAAAGGGTTTTCAACTCACGCTTTTGCAAATTATTACTTGCCATGTTCAATTTTGTATTTATATTGGATTATTATTGGCACAATCGCTAAATTATTGGTCACGGTAATATTTTAGTGCGACCATCGGTCTTTAATTGTTACCACCTGATTAGAACCCAAATAGGTTACTTTACTTTTGCTTCAGGTTCAGGGACAAGATAAAGGTAATGCATATTTGCATTAGTGTGTGCATGTTGTGTTGGCGCCTCCTTCCAACTCTTTGGGCTTGTGTATGGGCTAGTAGCAGCAACATTCCTGCTCTCAGCTGCTTCTCAACACTACATTCCGGAGGATGAGGCGGATGGATGGGAGGGGAAAGACCATGTGCGTGCGTGTGTGTGTGTAAAGGAGAAAGTAAAACAGGGATGATTTGGGAGCTGTGTCAGCAGGATGTTGTCATAGCTAAACTGTTGCGGGCCCCTCAGCGCCACTGGGAGGTCAAATACAGTAAAGAGAAGGAAACAGGCGTTGAACTCTGAAGACCACTTTCTTATAGGATTCCCATGCTAATACCCAATCATGGAGGGAAGAAATAAACTTGTTTGCACAGTTATGTGTGAAATGAGGGGGTTAGTCACAGAAAATAAACTGTTTGGATGATGTCTTGTGTCAGAAGGGAGGAAAAAATGTGCGTGTGTTTTGCTGGCACAGTCCAAATTCTGAACAGAATTTTGTTGGTCTCACGGGTAGGTCTGGAATAAAAAAAAAAAAAAAAAGATACTCCTCATTTGTTTTTGTGGAAGAGGTTTAATGCTGAGTAATTTGTTTTAAGTTTCCAAACTTCCACTATCGTTGCCATAATCCAGAACAGTGAATGGTCATATTCACTGACTGCATTATGCAAGATGTATTTGTCCCAAATTATTCCTGGAGTTGTTTTAATCCAGAGTCGACATCTGACCCATTAATCTGCGTTTTAATTCCGGCCTTCACGTAATATCTAGCAGCCACGCATCCCTCCATCGTTAGTGGTAGAGATTAAAATCTTGTAATGGCTGCTTGACTGGATTATCTGACCGTTGGCGTCTGATTTTAGATCATGGAGGGGATTAACCTGCTCGCTTGTCTAATTCTTGATCACCTGTTGTGGCATCTGTTCAGATAACAGCGATTGTTGCCAAATGCTGGGCACTGTTTGTAAAAGGGTGTAAAACCACAAAATAATTTGAATCATTAAAAAAAAAACACAGGAAAATGTCTTGCTAAACTACTGTGTTCATTTCAAAATGATGACGTGACAAATCGCGTCGAAGCGACAGACTGAAGTTCTATCCAATCAGAGTCGTTCTATTGATAAAGAGACATTGTTTTCCACCAATGAGATAGCAACATTTATTCTCGACCGCCAATCATCAGCCAGAATTCTCCTGGAAGGGGCAGGTGCTTTTTGTCGTGGAAATCCAGCTAGACAGGGAGGGGTAGAAGATACACTTACCGGACCGGGTCTCTCTCTCACGCTTTCTTTTTAAAGTCGAATTGCTTTCTTTCATCTTTTTTAATTTCTTAGACAACCAAGTTTTTTTTTTTTATATATCTTATGTAATGCTACGGTTGTAAACTTCATCGTTGTGGTTGCATTTTCCGTGGACTACTGTCAAGCGTTGTGAAAACAGCAAAGAAGAAAGAAGGGGAAACAACATGGGGCGATAAATAATATATATTTAAAAAAAGAGAGAGAAGAGTAATGCTTGCGAACCGACGATGACTCCTTGGGAGGATCCGTGAAGCATATTTATTTTTTTATTTATTCCCCCAACCCCCCCGTTTCCTTTTGTGTCCTTTTTTTGTTGCTTTTTTTCCGCCTCCCCTGCTACTTTAAGGGAGGTTGTTTTTAAGGTAGCAGGACACCTTGAATAGAAAGCGGGCACAAGCATGATGGACCAAGCGGGCATCCTGAGAAAGTTTATCCAGGGCGTGAAAGCCATGACCGAGGGGGACGACGACAGGGGAGAGGACAACTTCGGCAGCGACTTTATGGTGGGTGAGAAAAATGATCGACAAGCTAGCTAGCTCGCAAGCTAACTCACGTAGAACCTCTTCTATGTCTTCACGGTGCCTCTCCCTCCCGTGCTCTTATCGCACCACCTCCCCGTGTCCCGCTAGGAGGCGGTGGGCGGCCGCGCTGTCCTCTTCCTCCCATTTCCAGGCTTCACACGTCGGCCTAGCTTTGTCTCCTAGCCGCAGACATGCCGCCGGCTCCACTTTCTTTCAAATAAGCAAGACAACCTTCCACATTGACGTCACTTGTTGACCATTAGACAGCCGTTATGTTGTACAGTATATCTTAGCATGGCTTGTTTGTGCATATGTTGTGGTGGCTGAACTTCCTGTTGTTGTAAAATAGCTTCTGTTCACCATGACCGATAGCTAGACCGATACATAGAGTGCTTTTCATTCACAAGGGAAATTCACTCACAACTAATACTGTACTATTGTGGTCCTCATGTAACCAGTAAATAAGCAGTGGCTTGGCACAGTGTAACATTTGGAATGTCTCACGTGCATTTAGATCTTGATCTGGTTTGTTTGTGGATATTGTCACTGACAAGACATAACGGCTTAATAATAGGACCTAAAATGTGGTACTCCTAAACTTATTTTTCTTCCCCACCATATTTCAAACACTAAAAACTTCTTCATAAAAGCGGTTTTGAATGCAGTTGCAGTATATGTCAATTAACTGTGGAGAAATGAAATATACACAAATTGTTTTTTTTTCTAATTGGATGAATCGTTTTCTTGATAGGTGCAGTTATTTTGGCTTGTGCACCTGCCCCCCAAAATGCTTCTGAACATACCTGATATGCTGCTTTATGAAAGGTGAAATTGGAAATCCTCCTTATTGCAAATGTTTACATGTTATAACTCCTGGAAACATGTTTAATATACATTTTTAAAGGTGTAATCTCAGTTAATCACCCACCCATCATTCAATTCTAATGCCAATTTCACGTTATATTTTTTTGAAGTGACGTGTGTTTGTTTTATTCTGACCTATTGATTGGGATGTAGGCATTGGGAGCACATACACACAACACACACCCTCCTGTGCACTTCATGGAAGCTGCTTGCTTGCCGGAGCTTGCAACATTCTTTCTTGGGCCTATTTCATAACATGATGTTCTGCCTTTTAAATGGCTGTTTCATTACCTTTTGGACACACAGTCAAAACTCACTAACATGAGGCAAAACAACACACACACACATTCTGTTGTCAACGTGGCAACAGATGTTGCGCAAATATTAGACAGAGACACTGGGGAAGTAGCATTTATCATGTTTATGTTACTGCTTATTAGCATGCAGTGATATCTGCTTGCCCAAAAAAAGTGAGCTGTTATCGTTGTCAAAGTTGAACGTCAAAGAAACTGAGATGACCCAACAATCACACTTGTAGCCCCTTGCGTGACCCTCAAACCGCCCGTTATATATGAGAAAAATGGTTCAATTGAAGTTCGCATGCTAATTATTCATGCATCCAAGGCCTCTGGCTGACTTTGCTCTCATCTGGCAACATTATGCACTGTTCCTCTTTTATTATTCATCAGACAGCAGACTGTCGAAAAGAAAACTTGGTTAGTTAGGCCGCTTGCCCAGTGCAGCCGAGCGTTTTAGCAGGTTGCAGCAGTTTTTCACAGCCATACCTCCATTTCTTGGCTGTGGGGAGGTGCTCCGTTGCACCAGAAAACCCGGACTTTAACACCCACTTTAACTGCCTATTGTTACTTATATATAGAATGTGTTTCATACACATAATTACAGTGCTCTTGTAGGTCAACGAGTCACAGATTATATGCTAGGCCAAATGCTGTGGGATAATGCGAAATACTCATACCGAGTGTCTTTTTCAATCTAGAACTTCTTTTCTTCTGATATCATCAGCACATACTGGCAACGTGTGTTTACTGCGAGAACGTCACTGACTCATGATGTGAACAGAGAGCCTGAAGCAGACGTGGTTGGTCAACAGAATAACCCAAGAAAGAAAAGGATACAAACTCAGCTGTCTGAGCTCTATCTGGCTGGCATCATATCATAAGTGCATCTCATATATATGCTTGCAATTTGTGCAATGGTGTTCCTAAAGGCGCTGGACCCAACGGTGAATTTCAAAGCCCTGCGATGGCCAAATTGAACATTGTAATGGCGTGTTAAATAGATGACATTCCTCTCATTATGCCTGAGTGTATTAAGCTTGTGACTAAAATACCTTCTTTACTACAGATTAGTTTGTGTTCGCTACTTTTTTTTCTTTTCTTTTTTTAAAGCTAAATGCTGACTGAGGTGTTTTTTGTTCTCCTCCCACGGACTCTGGATGTTATCACGGCACAGATGAAAGATGTTCAAACTTTGGAGTCTCTCAGGTAAAAACTGAAGATTCCCGCAGGCTGCTGAAGTAGTTTTGGCCTCCGAGGTTGTCATCTCGTTAAAAGTGAATCTCCCATCGCTGGCCTACATGTGTGTGATGTGTGGATGTTTCATTCGCATGCTTTTCGGTTGTTCTACATAACAGCTGGTGTGCTGCTGATCTTGTGCCTCATGTTATTGTAAAAAACATCTTCCAATTTCTTCAGTGGCATTTTGCAAGCTGCCCCATCCGTGGGCTTAATTTAGATTTTTATTTTTTATTTTTTCCACCCGGAGCTGCCTTGTTTGTTCTCACAGGAGAAACCAAGACATATTTCCACTCTGTGAGTTATCCTGTGTCAACTTTACATGAAGTTCAGTGACCCAGACCATACACACAGGAATTGATGTGCTAATGTTGTGCGGGTCTAATGTGAAAGGAAATGAATACTCAACAGCGAGAAGGCTTGAACATGCAACTATTAGCTCCAGTGTCCACTCTGAATCCAAAATGTGTCTTCAGCGTAAAAGCGTACAATGCAGGCCGATGACAGATGTCGTCACGGCGAGGTCTCGACAAAAGGGTACGGCTTACGAGCACAAGGTCAGCAGGTTGACCTTTTATGTGCTGTGAATATCTGAGCGACTGATGTGATGCACGCACGGCCTACACAAGCAGCTCCCGTCCCGGATGATTAGGATTATGTGCGGTTGGACCACATCTGCTTCCTGCGGCAGTGGGAACAATACCGGCAAACATTGTTTGCCATCTATGACTGAGAGGTCTGCCATTTTAATTGCAACATGTAAAGCTGTACGCTGTCAGACCTGATTGTTAGTGCGGTAACTTACTTTTAAGGAACATCTAAATAAATGGGTCAGTAACACAGTTTAAGATGAATTTATTGTGACATGTACAGAGCCAAATAAAAGTTACTGGACGAGCATCATTTGAACGAGCTCGACATCTCTGGAGAGGATCTAAACCACTAAAAAAAGCCTGTACAGTGGGATGTTCGGGGTGAATCCCTTCACACGATGTCCAATACTTCCCAAGCTTCACAATTTGTTCACACAAAGGCCAGCAAAGCGCCTCTTGCTTCTCAGATTGAACGTATCTGCATATTTCAGATTGAATGTATCTGCATATTCTGAAAAGCGCTTTGCAAATGCCATGTTTTTCTACCAAGTGGCATGGCAACGTTTAGCTCACCGGGGCACAGTTTGGTAAAAACTGATCAGGCTTGCATTTCCACTGCAGGAAGTTGAACTGTACCCCTACGTGGAAACAAGGTTTGATGATAGTGGAGGTGGACATACCTGACTGTCAAATTTGTCAATAAATCAAGGTTTTTCCTGGCTCAAATTGAAGCGTTTTTCTGATCATTTGCACAGATGCGGATGTCTGGCTCAACGTTTTCTAAAATATATTTTATTGTTTGTTAACATTTTCTTTTTCTCAAAACCACTGGTTGCCATTTCTTCTTGATAAATGCTTTGTCAGTATTTACCTGTTGGAAAATCTACAATTGGCACTAGGAAAGAAAATATTTGGATGCTTTTATGATTGACTTCTTGCTGTCTCTGAAACAGCGCAACCACGACGCCTGTCAGATAAAAACACTTTCTTGATGTCAAAGCCAGACAGATGGGGACTCATAACTCTGCAACGGACTCCGTAAAGCTCCGCTTCTCTGCTTTTAGAAGCCGTTGGAATTACGTTGCTAGTACACTGCAAACGGTTCAGGAGTTATGGTGATTTGGAAAAAAAAAACAACTTGTATTTTCCAGTCGGGTTCGTATATTTAGGGATAATTATGTTCACTTGCCTGGGCAAACCTAATAGAACCGCCAGTGGCCATGGTTGTTGTTGTTGTTGTTGTTGTTTAAGACTTCGCGCTCGTGGGAGGAAGCTCGGAAATGCAGCGGAAACTATGGCCAAAACCCAAAAATGGGACGGTGTTGAAAATTGAAAGTGCCGATTTGAATGTTTTTAAAACCGTTTTAACCAGAAAAGACGGGTTAGTCGGACTGGTGATCAGGGGTCAAAGATTTGAGAGTTGAGACTTGACCTTTAGACACTTGTGTCAATCTCTGGTCAGAGATTTCAGAGCTGGTCGTAGCTCGCCTGGAAAGCCGACTCATCCTTCATCATCATTTGATTGTATGGTTCATTTTGAGCTGGACTGAAATTGCTTTCAACGGCATTGTGGGTGGCCAAACCAACTTTCTTGCGTTCAAGAAAGTGGGTGTGGCTTGCCAGGCTACGTAGTAACCACCCCTGAATTTTATATGTAGGAAAACCCTAATTAATAATGTTTGGCCAGAAACTTCTACAAGTAGTGAGCGTATACATACAATATTGTAAAGTTCACAAGGAAAGTCACATGGCTGTCAGCTGAACAACAGCCCAGCTACTGTACGTGTTTATGTATGTCTAGTATTTGTGTGTGGTCTGGTCTGGCACACGAGGCTCCATCGGAAGTGGTCACCTAGAAATGAGCCTGGTTGCAAACCACTCCAGTTCAGCTGGCGTGCTCGCTTGCCTTTCATGTGACCGTATTGTGGTGTGAACCACACGGTTGAGGCGCAACAATTTTTTTTTTTTTTTTTTTATTTTTTTAATGAATGAGTTTTCAGGTGTGAATTTCTTATCATTAGGAATTGTCTTTGGATTGTTGCTGGCATTTGTACAACAGCGGAGCCAAGGGAATTCTGTCAGACCATCTTATGACATGAAAATGAAGAGTGACAGAGAATGAGGGAAAAGAAAACCCCGGTGGCTAATTAAAGGAGAGTACATTGCGGTCCTTGGTACTCTTGTTTGTGTGAAGCAGTGCTCCACTGACCTATATTAGCTTTCATGGGTTGGTGACTCCAAGTTGGAGGCCCCAACTCGCATTGTGTAAACTTACTTTCAACGCAGCAATGGTGAAGTTCAGACTTGGCTCCAAAGCCTTCTAGTGCTCTCGAAGTGCATGTTTGCCAGCATGTCAGATTTTCTTTTCTTTCGTCAACCATTGTAAGTGCTGACCTATTTTATGTATGGGTATGAAAGGTGACCATCACAGTGCAGCTTCTTAGCAGCTCCACACCCCCACGTCCTGACCACACAAACACAAAACCCCCATTTCCTCGCACACACTATGCATATGCAGGAAGAACACATGCTCTGCCAATCAGCGCTTACGGCTGAACTGAAGAAAGAGAAAGTGCCTAAGTGTGTGTGTCTGTGCGTGCGTGTGAATTATTCAGCGTGCCAGGCAAGTACGCCGTTGCTTATTCAGCCAGGAGACAGAAAGTAGGTTAGCTCTGCTGCATCTCAAAAGTCGTTTTACCTTCTTCTGTTTATTCACTTAGCTGAACATTTTTCTCTGCCTCCTTCATCAAGAAATGTTGTTTTTACGCCATAATCTTTGCAAACATCATGCAGTAAATATCTATGAAAGTGCCCATCTAAGCTTTTCTTTAGTTTGCTTTAGATTATGTGCGCTGCCCTCTGCCCAGTAACATCCCTGGCATCCGCAAGTTATTTTCCACCCAAGTAATGTGTCTGTAAATGCTGGTGACTCACCCTGACGGGGGTCTGTGGAGGCAGGATACGCCCTGCCTGCGTGTGTGTGTGTGTAAGTGGACATGGTGCATGCACAGGAAGTGTTCAGTTATTGTGGTTTGCTGCTCTGTGATTGGATGCTGGGAAGGAGCCGCGTCATCTCAGCTTGCGCATGTTGTCATTTAGGTTTGTTCTTTTTTTAGTCTCCCATTCAGCGGAGGAGCAAAGTAAGTGTGTCACGGGAATGTGTGAATGAATGCAGGAAGCCATTAGCTTTGTTACCAAGAGCATCTTTTTCTTTCTGCCTCCTTATCTGCTTGTTTATCTTTGATGCCCTTGTTTGGTCCCTCCAGCTCTCCTTTTGGTTGGTTGGCTCAAGAGAAGGTCCAACAGGCAGGCACAGACCCCCTCTGCTTTATTTTTCCTTTTCCGCCCTCCAGGCGTCCTCTATTATTTGTTGGAGTACACATGTGCATGTAACAGGAAGTAGGAGTAATTAGAAGCAGGGTCTCTGCAGACAGTAGCCAGCTCAGTCGCAGATGGATGTAAAGTTTGTTTGTGCTGTGTGGTCGATTTTGCATGATTTTCAGCATGGCTGTGGCGTGAGCCAAGGAATATATACAATTGTGTATTTTTTTTTATGTTGAAAATGCAACTTGGCTTCTTCCCTTGAAATTGTTTGTGTTGAAGTTGACTGCCAGCTACATGACAGGCATGGAAGGGAGTAAACATTGGAGCCATCCCAGCATTATGCAAATGAATGATGGTGCTGCTGGATGTATAAATATATTCACACAGCACAATGTAAACTATTGTACTGTAGAACCACATTTTTTGGGGGTATTTAATCGTGGGTGGATAAATCTTTTTTTTTTTTTTCCAACGTTTCAGTGTTTTCTGTGGTAGGTACTGTATCTTCTTCAATGTCAACTGTTGGGAGCTTTAAATAAATATTGAATCATATTTTAGTATAAGTCTTCATCGTATCCTGTATTATTTGCAGCGTCTACGGCGGCTATCCACAAAGTACCGCACAGAGAAGATCTACCCCACCAATATTGGCGAGCAAGAGGAAAACGTGAAGAAGAACCGATACAAAGACATACTGCCATGTAAGTCCTGCATCGTGACACATCTGTTATGTTTGGTCATTTGGATCCGCCATGGGAACTGACCTTAAAGCGCTATATATCACGTCAAAGCAAACAAAAAAGAAAAATTGGTCAAACAATGCCTCTTAAGTCGAGTCACTCGTATCTCAGGGCACTACTTTACTAGTAGCAGTACTACTGCTACTGTACTACTGTCATATTTATACAATTTCAATGTGTAATTATGTCCCTTTCCTTTTCATACTAGTTGATCACACTCGGGTGAAGCTGACGTTAAAAACAAGCAATCAGGATACGGATTACATCAATGCCAATTTCATCAAGGTGTGACGATGGGGGGGGGGGGGGGGGAAATAAGACACGGTAATTGATTTTGTATTAATTTCTTCGGCTAATTGATCATCTGCTTTTCCAGGGCATGGATGGTCCGGAGGCCTACATAGCAACTCAGGGTCCTCTAGCCAACACTGTGATCGACTTCTGGAGGATGAACTGGGAGTACAATGTAGCGGTAAGTACGCCACAAAGGACAAACAGAATTCATCAGGCTTTTGTTCATATTTGTCGAAAAAAATTTGATTCTCTGTTACGAAGAATTGTCCGGTTCGTTTAGTTGAAGTGTCCACTGGATTAGAAGACATATGTGGTCATTAATTGAAAAAGGCTGGTAATTATGTAATTAATAAATAAATATTTCATATAGATGAGAGAAATGAGGAGGCAGATGGGGCAGAGCAGATGGGTCCCATACTGGGGGGGTGCGGCAATTAGGCTCAACTAGCTGTCTGAAAAGCTTGCAGATGTGATAAGTGTCCCATCAAAGTGTGTGAGCTTCTGCATGCCAATCGTCGTAATCTTTTCCGTGTGCGTCTCTGCAGGTTATTGTGATGGCCTGTCGAGAGTTTGAGATGGGAAGGGTGAGCCCGTTTTCTTTTTTTTGCATACGAATCCAAAAGCCAATAAAAATGTTTCTGCCCTATCATTTCGATAATTCCCTGTGAACTTTAAAAGGAGCATGATTCTTTTTTTAACCATTGTACTAGACCTGTGCTTTATTTTTTGCAAATGTTAACTCTCCCGCTCTTCTCTCCTCAGAAAAAATGTGAGCGGTATTTCCCGCTGTTTGGGGAGCCCGTGAGTTTCGGGCCTTTCAGAATCTCCTGTGTAAGTAGATAAATGTGCACCTTCGCAGCTGTGCTTTGCAGTGAGTGTGCAAGGGGCAGAGCATTTGTCAAATGTTCTCGCTTGAGGTTTGCGTGAACGCTCTCCGCTGTTTGTCTTCCAGGAATCGGAGCAGGCCAGGACGGACTACTCCATCCGTTCCCTGGTGGTGGAGTATGAAAACGTATGTTCGCTCACACCTACTGCTGCTCAAACTAGAGCCGAAGCATATTCACGCCACGTGTCCCCCTGCAGGAAAGCCGGAGGATAACTCAGTTCCATTACATGAACTGGCCTGATCACGACGTCCCTTCGTCGTTTGATTCCATCTTGGACATGATAGGACAGATGAGAGAATACCAAGAGAACGACGACGTCCCTATATGTGTGCACTGCAGGTGGATATAGAGCAAACACACGCATTGACACACTCGCATATACGTTGATCAAGGGCTGGGCAATAAATCAAATCAATTTCATTAAACTTTTTTTTTTTTATTAAATAGAATCATAGAAAATTTGCTAAATTGTGAAATTGAATTTTGTCTTCTGGATTATTAAAACGCTGGCAGAATGCTGGATGGGTGGTTTACAAGACTACTTTATTGTCGCAATTAAGCACAAACTATAAGTTTATGTTAAAACTGATTTAGAATCAGTATACATTATTGTTTGGACATTTTGCACAGGATTTTTTTGAATACATGAATTAGATTAGATTAGATTAGATTAGATTAGATTAGCCTTTATTGTCATTATGAAATTTAAGCTCTACCATTAGTACACACATAATGGACAGATAAAAATATATGCAATGAAATAAAATAGGGTAAAAAAATAAAATAAAATAAAACCAATACTGTATAAAACCACTGTACCCACTATACATATTGCAATGTGCAAATGTGCATTTAAATAAATGTTTTTTGGGTTTATTAGTTTAAAATCGTAATTAATGACTGAAAAAATGATTTTATTTTTTGGCCACATCGCCCTACGTTGATGATGTTGGCGCAGCAGCAGCAGCACATTTTGCTTCTGACTGCACTATTCCCTCCAATAAAGACGCTCTGATGGCGAAAAAATGAAGCCCACACTGTGATGCTGATGACATGCATGCACCATCTCCATGCGTGTGTAATAAGTCGTAATGAGAAGCCCGAGGACCCTTCCTGTATGCACACAGCTTGGATTCCCGTCGCGTCTCGGCGCGTGCGTGCGCACGCGTGCGTTTGATGTGTGCCGAAAAGCAGACAGCTGTGTGACAGCATGAGAGAGTTTTATGACATGGTGATATCACATCATCTCAGCTTCTGTAGAGCCCCTGTCTCTATTTTGTCTGACATTTTGAACGTGTGCGTGGAGATTTGATAAAGTTGTGAGTGAAAGTGCTTCTATATGAAACCTGATTTGTATGATTTTGACTGTATAGTGCTGGCTGTGGGAGGACAGGTGCTATCTGTGCCATTGACTACACGTGGAACCTCCTCAAAGCTGGGGTAGGCTAATAGACGTCAATACAAAGTCAATGACCTTCCAGCTTTGTTTGATGTATAAATGCATCCTCCTTGCATTGTCTCCGCTTTCAGAAAATTCCAGAAGATTTCAACGTTTTCCGCTTGATCCAAGAAATGAGGACGCAACGACACTCAGCTGTTCAGACTAAGGTTTGTTCCGAATTATTATACAGAAATATTTTTAAAATGTTTTTTTCATCCATCCATTAGGACAAGTTTTGGGGTTAGGCTGAATCCCAACACTGCCTCTTCCCCCTCTTCTCGTTCCTTCGTCTTCGGAATGCGTGTTCACGACGACAAAGTGGTTTTCTAATTCTCCATAAAATGTAGAGTGGGGGTTACAAACAAGGGTCGTAGCGCCCTTTAAACCGAGATAGCCACCGACCTCACCCCCCCTCGCTCACAATGGCAGAAGCTACAGCTGAAAATAACTAAAAGCGGGAGCTACATGAATGTAAATAAATACTGTAATATTTATTGACTTTCATCGTAATGATAGTGGTTTTATCAAGTGTTCTCTACAGTGGTACAATTATGTGTTAGGTAAATGCTCTCTGCAAGAGCTGGTGCCACTGTTATACATTTACGATGCTATTTTGTTCCCGAATGCACTGACAAATTAATAATGACACTCGAAGTTTCATTCGATATACTGTAGTTTGGTGCAATTGGCAGTGTTTTGAAAGTTGTTGATAAACGCTAGAATACAGCATGCACGCCGTCGGACAGAACAATAGCAGCACCGATGCTAATGCTAGGCTGAATTCTGTTGCATACATTTTTCATTTTAATCAGTCATGTAATAGAGTAATTCGTGAATTCCGTTGGCTGTTGTCACTGACGTCACAACCAGCGCGTGCGGATCTAATACGTTCCCAATTCTGAGAGGGTTTCTTTTTCTTCGTCTTCGTGAAGAAGTAGAAGGGGGAGGGCGAAGATTAATGAGACAAAGGGTGTAGGGTAAAGAGGAAGTAATGGGATTGGCCTTAATATTCACCATCTATTTATGTTAGCATTTCTCTCCTGAATCAAAATATTATGTTTAATACAAACTAAAGCAGTTTCCAGGAAGCTTGTAATGAAATTTAAAGAAAAAAAAGGGCCCCACATACACTTCCTGTCTGACTGGGGGAAGTAATGAGGTTAGCGTTGGTCTGCCCGTGCTTTTCAGTCTGCATGTTTCATTGCCTTCCAAATGAAGGTTTTTGAGTGGCAAAATGTTTGTGTGTTCACGATTGATTTGTTGTCTCTCCTTTTCTCCTCTTTCCATCATCTCATTAACACCTTCCATTTGGCTTTTTATGACACCGTTCGTCCTCCTCCTGGGCCTCATTCCCCCTTCCGCCGCCCCTCCCCCTCCTGTCTTCCTCATCATCTGTCTCTTTCTTTGTTTTTTCCCTTCCCCAGGAGCAGTACGAGTTAGTCCACAGAGCAATAGCGCAGCTCTTCCACAAGCAACTGCAGCTACTGGAGAGCCCCACAAATGTGCAGATACATGATGTCATGGTACCGCATGCACGCACACACACGCGCACACACACTGGTGTTCAAGAAAAAGTAAATGTTGCTGAGTAACACAGTGGAAGAAGGGGAAAAGACAGATAATTAGTCACATGGGAGGCAAAGTGTCAAAGTTGGCCTGCAGAAAACGAGTTGTGACCTAAAAGAGCGTGAAAGTGGAGCCTCAAAGGACTTGAATTTAAAAGAACTCTTTGCTCTGTTGTGGTTATTAACTCCGCACTGTCCTCCTTTTGGCCCAGATAACTGCTAACAAGCGCGCTGTCCCCAGTTGTTCCTCTTCCCACCCGCGTCCCAGAAGTGCAACCAAGGAGAAAAGTTTACAGACACAACATGTTTAGAGACTTACACATTTCATCATCCCAAACTTGAAAAGTCCATCAACATTTTATACAATGCCATATGCAATGCACAGTCTGTTGTTATTACAACTAGTAAGGCTTGCTGCCTGATTACTACTGTAACTAACTAGCAGAATCTAATCTGCGAGAGACAGCATGATATTTATGAGAAAACAAGCGAGATGGTGAGACAGACCCGAATATGCACTTGTGGAGAGACTTCCTGCTTAGGCAGCTCTGATGATCACTGTGATATCCCCTCGCTTCCTGTTCCGTAATGCAATTCCAACCCAGAATAGATCTTCAGCTGTTCACAGAAACCACATTTAAGAGGGATTGTCAAATCACATGCAACATCTGAGAGGATTATTTGAGTAATTATGGATGAAGAGTATGTACGGATTGTAGGCTAGGGCGTTAAATTTAGCTGTTGACACAACTGTGTTATTATCTGGTGCATAACTGCTTCTCCAAACATGATAAGTGGGCCTTACTGACTCATGTCATCAGCGGCTGAGTCATGTCCAACTCAGCCATTGTTTAGCAGCCCACAGAGGTGCACTGTGTATTAGTCTACACATCCCACACCCCCGCCCTTTCACACAGGTATCGCGACGCAAATGGAGTTCCCGCTTCTCACATGGCCAGACACGCTTCATTGTCATGTCCAGTACAGTTAGTCTGATGTGCCCACAATGTGATGGAGCTTGTTCAGACATCTTGCCTGTCAGTTGAGAGCCATATTAGACACACAGGCTGGCTGTTTTGTCGTTTTCATTTCCTGGAGGTGTAGTGGCCAGGCGTCCTTCCACTTCTGTCCAGATAGTTGTGTTGTAGTGTGCCGTCACGAACATGTGAATAAATATTGTTTGACGTGTTTACACAGGATGAAAGCAGTCCAGACAAAGGCAGCCACCAGTCGGATGATGATGAGCGATGGGACACACCTCCTCCTAAACCACCTCGTATACGCAGGTAAGACTCTTTTTGTGTCCTCCTCGTCATTTGTGGCATTCACACTCAACCTTGCCAGCAGTCTTTACAGTTCATCCCCTGTCCACTTGTCTATACTACAAAAAAGTGGCATAGGGAGTGACCAAAAACATTTGACCACCCCCACACACATTAAACACATTGAAACTTGTTAAAACACACTTGGTGTCGAATTTTCAATAATTGCAAAAAATAAACTTTTTACGCTAGGAGGGGATCTATTTTGAAGCATATCGAAAAAAGAAAAATGCGCATTTTTGCAATAGAAACAGCTTTTGCGAATAAGCGATTACAAGACCGGATATACGTCGCACGTTTTGACCGATACTACATCACACGCACATTTGTAGTCACAATAAATGGCGGATGATAAAGTACAATATGTTTGGGGAGACGAAGAAACATTTTTTAATTAATTAAAGAAAAACAACAACATCATTTTATTGACATCAGCTCTCAATATAATGGCACACTTCACTTACGTGGGTGAGGGAAGCCAACAAAACAAACTACTTCCGTTCAGTCTGTCAAAACCAACATTCCCACCCAGAACTCCCCACGCCCCAACGTTCCGTGGGTGAATTATGTACCCCTCACTACAACGTCATCTCGCGGCGCAGATTCGCAAAAGAGCAACGGCTGGAAACGGGCATAAGTCGCATGTCCGTTTTGTGCATTTTCACAAAATTTGCTTACAAATTTTGAAACATTTGGATGGAAACCTGACTACATTTGAAATTGCATTGTAAACATAATTGAAAACAAAAAATGTATACATATGGAAAGTACGTATTGTGTACCTTTTAACATTAAGACCTAAAGTGCATGTCAGGTGGCCAGTATTACCTTTGTCCACTCTTGGAGTCGCCATTCTCATCTTATACTGTTAATATCTGTGACTTTACATTTGTATGGCTGGAAAAAGCTAGGCCTGGCCTGGTGAGTGACATGGGTGTCAGCTAGAGTGTAGAGTTGAGCGTTTTCATACCATTTCATTAATAAAGCCATTGAAAGTGTCGATCATTGAAAACCTTTTGACTTGATAAGAATTGTTCTTTTTGGCTCTCCGAATGTGCCCAGCCTCCCAACGTAGCTTCTGTTGAGCTGCAAACTGCTGTCGCCTGAGGAATGTCTGTATTTTTAGATCATTTTGCAACACTTTTGCAATCGTCTGCAAGTCTTCCCAGTGTTGAATGTAACACACCCGAAGTAGAAGCACAGTAGAAGCTCTCGACTTTCCCAGCAGGCATTTAAAAACACTTGACTGATCTATCCCATCGGTGTTGCCGGCACTTCCCCTATGCGAGTGGTTGCCTGCTGAGCAGAAGTTGCTCGTCTTAGCTTTTCTCTCCCGTCTCAATTTTCATTTTGCTGTATGGGCCCAGCAGGGGTTGTGCTGCACTTTCATCCAGCCGGTTCATCTCCTGATTCTCATTCACTTTTATGATCACAACTCCGCCCATGATTAATGCACATACATATAGACAAATATACTTTTACGACTGCCATGAGGGAAATGAAGGTGTTAATACAGTAGGACTATAAAAAAATAATTAAAAAATGAAATAAAATGATCTGCGGCTCAATGTCCGTTGTTACATCCCTGCACAAAAATAAACATGCACATCTTTTTTAACTGACCAAGATGGTTGATGGGAAAGCAAACATTTTTCAAAGTACTTAGGGATCGCTGCTCCAACCAAAATACACAAACGTGCAGTTAAAAATTCCGCTAAATTAGGACACTGTCAACATATATGGGAATATATTGCCGGTTCCCACAAATTCATCCCTCCACTTCCTAAATACTCACTCTTGGGTGCACGTTTTAAGCCTCCTAAGATCATCCAAGTCGCTATTTTTAACGACACAGTCCTCTGTCTGCCCAGTCTCACACACATGCACACACACACTCTCTGTTTGAAGCTTGAACGTCAAGGTCACTGACAGTGAGTCAGTGCATGCTCAGTCAGACACACCCCAAAGAGTCAAATCCTTTGCATGTTTAACTGTGGAGTCTCTCCAAGCCCCCAAAAGAAAGCCACCAAAGCTTAATTGAATTGAAAGACTCATTTGCATACATAGCATCTAAACTCAATTCTTTGTGTGCTGCTGACGTTGCCTTCCGCTCTTCGTTACTCTTGTTTGTTTTGCCGTGTCTTATTTGTGTTCGTTACTTTTAGCCCCTAAGCAGTCTCATAAAAGTTTCATCTTATCTTGGAAGGACGAAGGTTTGGATAAACTCTTGCTTTTTAATAATTCATATCCCCATGGAAACAATGCGCTCCAGTGGTGGGAATCATCTGTGTTACTGTGTATTTTGTGTGTTATTTGCTCAGCCAAGGAAGCCAATATTCAAGTTGTTTGGAGAGAAAATTCCCAATGAAGGCCAGCAAAGCCATTTTTCAAACATTGTTTATCTGAAGGAAGAGAAATGAGTGTCGCCCCATGAATGACCAAGTCATGACTGCAAGGAAGATTGCCGGACCAGGACACTAAATGAAGATTGCGTGCAATCTGAGCTCCGTGTGGAGGAGAGTCGTTATTATCTTTAATTCATCACATCAAAAGACATTTGAAATCTTTCTGAAAAGTGTCTGAACTTTAATGGTTAAGTGGAAGCTTCATCTCATTGGTTGAAGAAATTATCCATTTACTGGAATGGAATCATAAATAAATCTTAAGAAAATAATTGGGAAAAAAAGCAAAAAAAATATGAATTCATCAATAATTGCTCGTTTACATATTGCACGCATGCAGCAGACGTAAATGAATGCATTCGCTCCGGAGTGAAATTCAATTTCAACCTTCCTAAGATGTTCACAACCTCAATTTCGTCATGCTGTCAAAACATGGCGGCTCACATGCTCACAGCCAGTCAATTCACTGCTGATTGATTTGTTGGCTTCCTCAGAAATATCAAATCACATTTTGACAAGGTTAACTGGGGCATATCATTTTCACTTTACATACTGACAATTTGTGGGGGAAAAAAATGAATGAATGAAAAGACTTACCTTGATGCTATTATTTGATAATAATAATAATAATGTTAATAATAACAATTTATTATTGTTTGTGCCCTCTAGTGGTGAAGAAAAGTAAAAGTATGTCACATGGACCACAAAAGCGCTGTATCAGAATTGTCTTGTTTGTGGTTCTCTCTTTAGTACCCAGGTGGAAGGCGACGTCAAAGAGGAGATCCTGCAGCCGCCCGAGCCTCATCCCGTGCCCCCCATCCTGACCCCCTCGCCCCCGTCAGCTTTCCCCACCGTCACCAACGTCCGTCAGGACAATGACCGCTACCATCCCAAGCCGGTCATACACGTCCTGGCAAGCGCACAGCACAACGTCACTCAGGTAACGTCATTGCCCCATTCATAAGCTCTTTGTTTACTTTTTGCAATGCCTACAACTGCCGCCCCCAACCTTTTTTTTTTTTTTTTTTTTTTTAAACGCCGCAGCCTGCTTTCACGTCAAACCAGAGTGCAAACAAATGACTAAAACTGTACTTCACCATTATGCTGAATGTAGTTGTAATTAACGGCAGCCATAATTGCAGATAATGATACATCGTAAATGTTGGAAACAGAAGCATGGTATTCTGGATTTTTTTTTTTTGGCAGTTAAGTAAAATGAGCAGAAAACAAAGTTTGAATGTAAACAACTGCAGTTTTCTAACAGCCATAGCTTTGTTTTCTTGAAACTTGTGTGCTTTTCGTCTTCTGCGTCATCATTTGGCCCACAAGCAGATGCACCTGATTTTCAAAAGAAGGCCCAGCACCAAAATGTCCCATGAACCAATACGGGTCTGCAGTCAGGTGGTTGAAGACCGCTTGGTCTACAACCATGCTTTTCTTGTTCCAGATCATTTACATGTCATGCTTTTGTTTTTTTTCCATTCCAGAATGAAGGCACGGAGGGGAAGAAGAACCTGTCAGAAGAAAGTCCCAAAACGCAGACCAGTCCCTCCGAACCCAAAGACCAAAATCTGATGTCCAACCTGGATCTCAATGAAAACTACAGCAACAGACTATCTGCCGCAACAGCAAAGTCTGAATCGGGCCAAAGCGTGACTCCTTCCTTGCCCGTATCGCCCGCGGCAGATTGCTGCAGCGCGCCGCGCATCGAGAGAAAGCTCAGCATCGAGATCAAGAAGGTGCCTTTGCAGGAAGGACCTCGAAGCTTCGACACAGCGGGCGGCGGTTCGGCCAACGGCGGGGGCATGCTGCAGAGATCCCACGCCTTCAAGGCCCGCTCTGGACAGTCGCTGCTCACGTCCAGCTCCTCGCTGTCCGAGGACTCCGGCACGGAGGGCGGAGCGGGAGGGTGCGGGGAGAGCCAGGCGGACGGCGGCGTCCTTGCCCGGCCCAACCACCTCCCGGTGAAGAGCGACGGCGGCGACAAAGGGGAGTTGAAGGCCAGCCACGTGGCGTGGACTCAACCCTGCGGCAGCCCCGACAAACCCAAGACCTCCTCGTCTTCATCCTCGTCCGATCGCGTCGCCCCATCCTCCTCCTCTTCTTCACACCTCTCCTCATCATCATCATCCTCCTCCACTCCGGTTCGGACTGCGCTGAGCTTCACCAACCCGCTGCACTCGGACAACTCGGACGAAGAGGGCGACGGCGAGATGGCGGCGGCGAGGGAGGGTTACCACACCAGTGTTTCCACGGCAACAGTCACGTCCCTTCACTTTGGAGATCACCAGTTGGTGCGGAAGGTGTCACCCATGTCCATCGCGGGCCAGGGATCCTCATCACCGGCTGCCGCCACAGCAAGTACGCCAATCACCTCTCAGCTCTGTTGATTTTCTAAATAGACTCAATCAAGCTAATCACCATCTATGCCTTTTCACACTGCACTTAGACTTGCGCAGTACGCCATCAACGAGTCCATTCGTTGTGTATGTGCTCGATGTCGTGTCATTGTGCGGCGTCAGAAGGCACATCCAATCAGAGAGAAGCTGGCTGAGTGAATTCAGAGTGCTGACAGAAATCGACCAACCTGTGGGAAAAGTCTCCCTGTTACTTCCTGGTTGGCTGTTCGGCAAGAACTTCCAAATATAGGCAAGCTTGGTTGCACTGTCGAGGCGGCCAACACCAAGGAAACCAAGTGCAGTGTGAAAAAGCCTCAATTGTTGCCTAGACCACGGGTTGTCAAAACTTTAGTGTCCACTGTCCAGGGAAATGAGCCTTTTTGATTGGAAAAGTACATTCTACTACAGTGCACTGTTGATGTGAATTCAGTTTGTTGACCCCTAGAAGAAAGTTACATTTAAAATATATATATTTTAAAAACTTTATTCATGCAAGGATGTCCAATGACTCCCCAAACATCATAGGTTTGTTTGTTTTAATTATGTACGGTATTTATTTATTCATTATTTATTTATTTATTTTTACAAATAACTAGGGATGTAACGATAAACGGCAATATCGTGATATCGCAATATTATTACTGCCACATTATATCGTTATCATGTCAGTATATTAAAATCAGCACATCTGTTTAAAAAATGTCATGTTGATTTCCATTTGTGCAGTTCTAGCCCCCTCTGGTGGCTAGTTTTTTGGGGTTTTTTTTTAGTGGAGTTTAATTTTCACAAGGCATGTTTTGGCCCTTTGAAAATTTAAAGCCCATGCTAATGGTCAGATGAAGGGGAACATAATACTGTATGCTTGTGAACAGAGTCAATTTGTGGAGAAACTCAATGTGTGCTTGCTGTAATGTACAAAAGCACAATTTTAAGGTTTTGTTTTTTTTTGTTTTTTTTTACAGTATTATAACCTTTTTTGTATCGCCAACATCCCCACAATATCGTGATAATTATCTGAACGTGACCTTCATATCGTGATATCGTATTCGGATGTTTGTATATCGTTACATCCCTACAAATAATCTGACAAAATTAAAATTAAGACTGAAGGTATGGCTCTTGGACCTCGGGTGTGAAGGGGCACAAGTTTGAGAACATCTGGTCTAATGGCATCAGTGTCAGAATAAAAAGTACTTTCGATGAATTTGAAAATCACGCAACACTAGATTAATTAATTTAACCAAAGTGGTTTTCACTCACAATTCTTGGAATTAAATTGAAGGTTAATCTCACAAACTGCCCTCATAATCCGAACGCAGCCCTTACTTTCTGGGTCAGTGAGGATTACGCAATCTCAGAAGACATGATAATGAGCAAAGTATCTGCACACATACTGAAAAGGAAGTGCTTCTAATTAAGAGTGTGGGTTTTTAAATACCATAATTATATTTGCCTTGGTGTCCGGGAATTGTCTGTGTGTGGTGGTGTTCGAATGCATGTTGAATGGTAAACGCTTGCGCTGACTGGATTGCGGTGACGTGATGCGGTTTTCAAGCAGCTGGGGTGTCACGATGGAGTGTGTTGGAATCGAACACACTTGGGAATGCTTTTGACACGCATTGAGTTCTTGTTGCCAGAAAACCTTTTAAATACGCACAAGCGCCTGAGGGTGCATGATGTCCGTCACTCTCCAGTTTTTATGCATTGTTGTGGCAGACAGAATTGAAAACTGTTCAGTGACAGTGACCTCAAAGATTTTAAACATCATGCTCTCCTCAAGTAGTTCCCGTATTTAAAACCGCCAAATGCAGATTTATTTCCCAAAGTGGTCCCTGGAGTGTTGTTTTCTGCTTGGCTTTTCTGGAGCGTTGTTTCCATAACCGGTCACGATGGGTTGCAAAGATCTGCTTGTGGGCGTGTGGCTAATTTCTGCTAATCTCTGCTTTGTCAAGCCCAGGCTGGTGGCTGCTTGTTTTCCACACTGATCGCTTCTCAATCCACCAATCAGTCCATCCACATGGACTTTTTTTCTTTCTTTTTTTTCCTCCATTTGTAACATTGCTTCTTATTTGACCTCTGACCCTTTGAACCCAGACAGCTGGGACAGTGACGACTCCCCTCCCCCCCTCCCAGAGAGGACCCCCGAGTCTTTCATACTGGCCACAGGTGCGTTTGCCTCGGCGAGGTAGGGGTCCTGACGATGACAGGAGCTTGTGCTGCAATAAAACACATCTATTATTGATTTTAGGATTTGATCAATAATGGTCATGCACGGCTCAGTCAAATTCTTCCACATCACACTCAGATTATACAATCAGTTGTACAGCAGAGGGCGCTCTTGAACCTTGTGCAAGGGAATAGTGTACTGCAGACTGCCTTTTTTTTTTTTTTTTTTTTTTCTTAAACAGACGAGGACATTGAATGGCCGGCATTAATATCAATGTGAATGAATGAAATTCTCAAAAGAGCTTGAAAGTGTACACATACTGAGTTTGAATGTGTGGATGAGCACTTGTGTTTAATCGACACTTCCGATTTGAGCCAATATTGAGTTTTGAAATGTCTGTTTTGTCTCCGCCAGACCCCGTGGACACCAGGACGCCCGCCTCAGTCGAGTGGAGTGGCTCACACAAAGGTGCGTCCCCTGATTTGTGTGTCATGCTTGCTCATCAGGAAACAGACTTTCCATCATTGCTTGTCTCGTCCTGTGCACATGATTACGTCACTTCCAATTTTTCGCCTCACTAGTTCACTTTGGACGCATGCCAATAAGAGGATTCACACAACGTTGACTTCCAGTTACTAAGCCACACACAAATGCTATTCAGTCATGAATGGAACATTCAAACATTTATTGGAAAATGTTTGACTCTTGGGTAGAAGGATATTTGTGAGTTTCCGTCACTAGAACACAAAGCAACAAGTTTGTTGTGTGCGTGTGTTTTACTTATGTGCAGATTTGTCTGAGTGTGTCAAGAAGACGAGCTCTCCAGCTGATAATTCGTCTTCTGGCACCGCAGCAGCCAACAGCAAGACAGACCTGAGCGGGTAAGTCTGATTTGTGGCAAGATAGTTGTGCAATGCAATTTGGTGTTGGGGGTTTCATAATAGTCCATCATTTATGTATATTAAATTTGCTATTGTTTGTTGCAATACAGAATATGTTATTGCTTGTGTTTGTTCAAAAAGAAATGGCACGAGGACCTTGGAAAAAATCGAATATTGAATTGTAATCACAATATTGAGGGGGAAAAAAATTGTGATTAGGTTGTTTTTTAAAATTGTTCAGACCTGAGAGCATCTGAGACTTGATCGTCCTCTGTTGTTTGATTCTGATTGTGCCCCTCCGTCTCCAGGGTTCGATAACCGCTGCATTCCAGCCAAAGGCCCTCGACAGCGCCCCCCGGAGTGGACATGACGAAGCGCTCTGTCCACAACAATGTCCTCCTCCCTCCAGAGACGGACCAAGATCTCACCCCGGGTAGCCCGAAAGCGAGCTTCTACGATTGCCACCCTGCTGGGCCGGCTGTGCGTTTTTACAAGCCTTCATCCTCATCCTCCTCTTCAGTTCCCCCTCCCAACGCAGGAGGACAGGGGCTCGTCCACAACAAGTAACAGCATTGTCCTCTTCAGCTGGCTGATGGCGGATGTTTCAAGATGCTGACGTGGGATCCGTCTGCTTATCCCTTGGTTAGTTTGAAGCCGAATATCCTTGACGTGAAAGCGAACAAGGACCGCACTCTCTTTGAGCAAATGGAAGCCCTTCTATTCGATGTTCTCCTTTAACTAGAAGGTGGCCATCTACTGAATAATCAACAATCTTCAAAGCAAAGTTAGATAATCTTAGTTACCCACGATTCAACCTCCAGAGTAGTCCCCCTCCCTCCCTCCCGTTCACTCTCCCCTCACTTTCTGTGTGATGGTGCTACATTACTGAGAATGAGCGTAGAAACAGAAAGATGAGCGGACCCTTGTGTCTCCCCTCTGTCATGGTTTGCGTGGGAGCATGTTAGCTGCAGTACTTATTTGGTCTTCGATGACCTCTGTTTTTAAACCAGAGTCCCAAAATGACGTGGTTTGGTCCTTATATTGTTACCTATCTGATGAAAAAAAAAATTCCACCATGTGGTGCAGTTCCAACAGCCTGCAGTGTGTCTCGCTCCGTCCTTTGGGTAGCGAAGCACATTGTGGAGGGTTGCCGAAAAGTTTTATGGTCTAGACTAGCACATGACCGATTTTTTTTTTTTTTTTTTTTCAAGATTTAAATGACCCCTTTTCAAAATATAATCATAATTGGCTAAAATTTTGCTGATTATATATACTGAGTTTATGAAACAGTAAATGCTGTTCAGTGTTGGAGTCATTCAGAATGATGCCATTGCATAGAATGCGTCTCGTCTCCACTCCATGTCAGGTCGTCCGGGCACAACATTTTCAGCGTCCTGATCAACATCTGGCTCGTACATATGGTCTAACATATAACGTGCCAACCAATTACATCACTTGTGACACTTTTTGGCATTTTATGAAATTACTTCCAAGTTGGTCTTAAATGGAAAGATCAATTATTTTATATTAATAGAACTGTGCAATGTGGTGGATTTTTTTTTTTTAATTTGGTCTCAAGACTACTTTCTGATGAGAGATTATGGATGTCCACAGTATTTCAAAGGACACGGTGATGAAACTTAAGTTCTGTATATGCTGACCATATGATGGTTTTTGTCTGAAGCTTAATCAGTACGTCCATTATTTGAAGCTGTCAATAAGGACCAAACAACTCGGCTTGAAGACTCAGGTTGTCAGTGCTGGGACCATGAGCCGGCCTTAGTCTGTCTCTCAGAGAAGACAGTCAACCACAATCCTCCTCGGCTTGTCTTTGAAATCGTGCGTTGCTGTTGATATTATTTTTGGCTCTTAACTGCTCGCTTCATTTTCTGCTGCTGTCCCTTGTTTTTTTTTGGTTTTTTTTGTTCTTCCTCCTCGTGGGGGAAGCCATCAGGTGAGCGACCATGCAAATCCACTTTTCTGGGAGCAAGCTCTTCTGTTATGTTGCACATGCGATACTCTCGTGGGAGTTGACTGACAGCAGAACGTCCAAAAGATCTCAAAATCTGACCCACAAGGACTCACGTTGTTTTCTCGCTACTTCTATTACGGTATATACATTGTTTCATAATTTTTTTTGTTCATTTGTTTTTATAAAGATCAAAAAGTGTACAGGTCAGTTGAGCTCTATTTTATTTGATATTTTCTTTCTGTTTAAACAGAAGATGTAAGAAAGTCCATGCAACCCTACACAAAAGTGTAAATTATTTTTTGCTGCCCACTTGTTTTGCTTTCCTTTTGGATAATATTTCAGGGTTGTAATTTTTTTTTAAATGATATGCTTCAAAAGATTATTTTAATTGGTTGACAGAAAAGCAGCCTGTTGCCCTTTTCATACAGTAGCCACAAATGGGCTCTGAATAAGATTGTAATAATAATGTTAATGATAATAATAATGTTTTGTTTTTTTGTAAATGTTTTAAATGTTATTTTTGTATGCACAGTTGTTTGTTGCGTCATTCGACCACTACGTCTACTTTACGTTCACTCGCACAATTCCCATCAACCTCGGTCCATGCATTGCAGACGCCATTTTGTCTTTCTTACCTCTCCTTCATAGCTGCATTTTATTGATCATTTCTTGGCCTTTAGGTTTAGCCAACAAACAGTATGCACACTGTCCTCCATCTCAGAACGAGCCCACCTGTGCCTTTACGAGACAGCCTTGAACCCATCACCACCCACGTATCATCTTAGTGGCGTTGATATTTGCTGCTGAAACTTTTTGTTTACCCCCCGTGTAACTCGCCTTGTTGTCCCTCGGAAAACCACAAACACACACAAAATGTTTGTATGTTGCAGAAATCAATCAGTAAAATCAACATTATATAAAGATGTGACTCCTTTTTGTTGTGAGGATGTTTTACTTCTTGTGAAGCTGATGTTCATTTTGGGCTGTGCTATCACATTTCTGTGAAAATATTAATCATCGCCGTTTTACATCTATACAGAAATAGAAACGTTAAATGGCGTACAATGGCAAAACTCCAGTAAAGCACTTTTAAGTGTTTTTGGATGCCTTCCATTTGTTTAGCTCATGTAAACTGATAATGTCATGACTTGCTGGAAATGTGTGTGTCAGCATGTCTCCACCACCTGCGCACACACAAACACGCTGCTCTAATAGCACACATTAAATTAATTAATCACTGCGCCTCGAAATGCATTCTGTCTTGCTTAACTTGACAGTCATATTTGTTGACAAGGCGCAGCAAATGGGTGCACATGCAGTAACACTGCAGTTGGTGCTACTTGTGTATATGTGCAAACAGTAACGGTAGTTTCATACGGAGCCCCTCTGGTGTCAAGGTTTGATTTTTTTTTTTTTTGCTAATCTGTACCCACAGTTTAACAATCTGTACCCACAGTTTAGTAAACTGTAACCACAGTTTAACAATCTGTACCCACAGTTTAACAATCTGTACCCACAGTTTAGTAAACTGTACCCACAGTTTACTCATCTGTACCCACAGTTTAGTAAACCAAACCGTACCCACGGTTTAGCCCTTCTGTGGCGTTATGTAATACGCATCCGCACGCAACGTTCGAGTGGTTGCTTGACAGCAGTATTAGCAGCGAACGGCTGCTTCTTTTCATTTTAACCCCCAGGGAACCGGTAATTTATGTATTCAGTTGATGTGTAATGTTGCGCTCGTGCCACTGTGAGGCGCTTGAACACTTTCTTTTACTTCCGTGTTTAGCCTGAAGGCTGTTGAAATGCAGACGTGTTTTGTTGTGCTCTGCAATTCACTGCCTTTGACAAGTATACTTGTCAATTGTATTTTTTAGAGCGGTGCTAAATGGGGGCGAATCTGAGCATGCTCCACTGTAAATATCAAACTCGGAAACAACTTTACTGATGCCCAACCACCGGTAGATGACATCATTGCCCCATTTTATAGGAAATAAACACAGTTTCAGAGTCCATGGGAGAAATGGCTGTATTTTGGCAAACCTACATTTTTCTGCTGTCAATTATAAAAGAACGGGACGGGACAAAAAGTAGGGAGTCTATTCTGTTATTTGGTAGATTCGGTTTATATATAATTATTGAATGTAATATCACGTGAGTATTGGAAATGTAAAAATTTTCTATAATGACTGGCAGTGAATGAGTTAATACGCCATACTTGGCTAAAGAAACTTCATCTTTCCGTCATCCATTCATCCAAATGCATCGTTAAGCTGACAAAACTAGTCCACAGTTTAAGATAAAAATAAATAAATTAAAAAAAAAAGCCGTTCGCTGCTAATACTGCTGTCAAGCAACCACTCGAACGTTGCGTGCGCATGCGTATTACATAACGTCACAGAAGTGCTAAACTGTGGATACAGTTTACTAAACTGTGGGTACAGATTAGCAAATAAATAAATAAAAATTCAGACCCTGACACCAGACGGGCTCCGTAGATTCACACTCCAGTTCACCACAAGGTAAATGCAAACGCTGTGGATAGTGTCAATGAAGCAAGGTTACAAACTAGGGCACCTCTTGTTGAATCTTTTTTTATTCACTGTCCACAGTGAACACCGACTTTCTCACTACTACAGTTGGTGGCTCAATTTCCATTGTAAGTCTCCCACAATGCACATTTCCTTGTTCTGTCACTAATCATCTCGCTGCCCGGCTTGTCTGCCTCATACTGATATCATAGCCAGTCTTGAATCCAGTGAATCAAAGTGTGCACAAAGCCCGGACGGTTCGCAAGATGCTGTATAATGATGTGTTTTCTGTGTGTGTGAAAGGGAGATAAGATAATCCTCTTGGGAAGATTGGATCAAAGAGGCAAGTGGATCCCCCTTGATGGATTTTCATTTTCAGCCCACGGACAAACACACGTCATCTATTTCTCAGAGTGATTGGTTGGACCAGTTTAAGACAGTGGCTTGTGAGCTGTGTGGAATTAATATTACCTAAAAACATGGTAACAAAAATATATATATGTATAAAATACAATGTGTGATGATTGCTACATGCAGTGCCAGTTGATGTTAGTTTCCATAAAATGGGGAAAGGTGATTTGACCGTTTTTTGATTAACACAATCTAATTTTACAGATACATCAAATCCACAGATCAGAGCATCAGCAATACATGTAACAATAAAAACACAAACAACCCCCCCCCCCCCCCCCCAAAAAAAAAAAAAAAACAACAAAAAAACTAGCAGTCACCATTCAAACAAACCTTCAAGTCTCTTGGGAGTTAAAACGTTTCACTCAAATACAACAACGTATGTTTTTTTTTTCCCCCCTCTCATCTCTGAGTTAGCCTACAGTCCGATCTCCCCGTTTGTGGTAGTGTTTGTTTTGTCTAATTAGGCCCATTCATGATTTGTTTGTACTTTTGTATTTAAGATCCTACCCAATTGGTAGCACCTTTTGTTCCAGTATTGTTCTTTTGTATTTTACAGTTTTGTTTGTCACGTTAGTTTTTTTTGTAATAAAGATTGAGTTTTCTGTCTTGTTGCCGTTTTGGGGTCCAACTAATCACAAACCACGACATCATTGTTACAAAACGAACAATTCACATTAATATCGGCACAATTGGAGATTGTGACATTACAAGGATAAATATTATGCAAAATTTTGAAATTAATTTCTTTACACTTATTCGCAACAGAATTTAAAGGGGCACAGTTTGGCATTATGCTGCCCTCTGCTGTCGACTGGAAATGACGTCAAAATGTCATGTCACTGTTTTTGTTTTTTAAATTTTTTACTTGACTTCCGTTTTTAGATACAAACGTGATCATGGAACGAATTTATCTCTTATCTCAAGGAATATCACCGTGTACTATTCATTCTGAAGGCCCTGGGCAGGTTAGAAGAAATACAGAGGGGGGAATGAAAGGAACACTTCTGGAATAAGCTAATAAAAGTTAATTAAAAAAAATGATTTGAAATTATTTTGTAAATGTAGGTCAGTGTTTGTTACAATTGCGCTCCTGATAACCACTGAGTATTACGTAGTATTATGTGCGCTGTAAAACTAGGCCCCCTGGACCTGTCAATCAAACTGAGTCAAGCCCCGCCCCCGCCCGTCTCGCGCCAGTTGAGCGAAGCGAGTAAATACTAGCAAGAGAAGCCTCAAGATGGCTGACGCGTTGAGCTCCGTCCGCCTCGGCAGCGGAGCCGAGGCGGTCGCTCCCGTTAAAAGCCCGTTCCCCAAGCCTTCGGAAGCGAAGAGAGCCCCCGAAAACCACCCGCAGTCTTCCCGGGACTTGAATGCGCCGCCGCCCAAGAAGCTCCGAGTCGAGGAGAGGAGCGTCAAACCAAAGAAAGTCGTCCGGGATCGGGATGCAGGGCTGTTGGGAGGCAACTGTAGCGGCAAAGACAAACTCCAGCAGCCGACGAAGCAGCCGAGTCTCGCGGCGGGTTTGTGGAGCCTCAACCCAGCCAACGCGAGCGCCGCGTCGGTCCCCACAGTCGGCGGAAGCCAAGCAGCCGCCACTGGCCACAAAATCTTGAAGCAGAGCGACTTCTTCCTCTACAAGGCGCCTTCGTCCTCCGTTAAAAACAAGAAGCCGAGCAAGGATAAACAGCGGGACAAGGGAGACGTGAAAAAGAAACTATTCGTGACGCCCGTTAACAACGACATTAGCAGATTGAGCCACGTTTCTCCAGTGAAAAGACCAAATGGGGATGTCACATTGCCACAAAAAGGTAGGTAGGCCACGGTAACCTCCACTCAACGCAATTAGATGAAGTTGACTTTACTATTTCACAAAGTGGCCGGTCCATTTAGCCACTTGTCTAACATGTGCCCTCCCCCCCGAACGAGTGTGTGCCTTCTAATTCGCTTTGGGCAGTCTCGTTTTCGGACGTTTGGCAAAGGCGTCCGTTAATCTGGCTGGACTGCTACACAAGCGGGGTGTTGACGCCACAAAGCCCCCCGGCTGAGTCGACGTTTCCACGGGGCTAATGGCTGCCAGCTCTCGCTCACCCGCTGCTGAACCCTCGCAGCGGCGGTCACGTAGCTAACGTAATGCATAGATAATGAATACTCCGTCGAAAAAACAAACAAAGCGAATGTGTGTTAAGTCCTTTGGTTTCATGTCTGAACGGTGTTGAACGTCGAATGAAGGCTTTATTGTGGATGGAGGGTGTGTATTAAAAGTACACGCCGCTGTCATGACACGATGACAGGCAGGCGCCCGCCATTATGGACCAAGTGTTGTTTTGGTGGAGCACCACGCCCCCCTCCGCTCCATTCATGCGCGTTACTTTCGACACATTTTATTGAATAATCTTAGCTTCAACGAATGTCTTTCTCACGAACAATATCGTCGTTTTAAAGCTGCAATTTAGTCTCGTTCGATTAATGCAAGGTTGTCCAAAGTCCGACTGGGGGTGAGGGTGGGCGGGGTAATTTGTGGAGCACTGCCGCATATTCAAAAAATTCATTAAAAACAGCAAAGATTAACAACTTTAACACTCTTAAAACTGCTACACGTGAAAAGTAACCCGGTCAAGGTTTTAATCCAACAAGGTATCAAAGTAGGGATAGACCTATTATCGGTCAGACCGATTATCAACGCTGATATTCAGCATTTGGATGAGCCTTAAAAAAATAAAATAAATCTGACGGCCAACAGACTCTGGGAATGCTGCACCTTATGTTTTTGTTTGGAATTAAATCAAAGATCAGAGAAAGTTAAATCAACATTTCAGTTATTTTTATTTTTGGAAAACTTTTACTGTAGAAAACTATAGGTAGCTTTTGTTTACATTTTCATTTAACTTTTAAGACATGCTGATGACCCCTGGAGCTCCTTGAACTTTTTGTTAGAATTTTAAAACAAAGATGTTATGTCCTCCTTGACAGCTAATAATTGGGCCTGAGAGAGAGAAAAACATATCGGCCTATTGCTAGTAAAACTATACTGTTGAGTTAAAGCTATGAAGGAATGGGCTACCACCAGGTTATCAGTATCACTTAGGTAATAATACTAATGTTATTACCAAAGAAGCAACTTTCCACAACTTGCCACAGCAAGTCAACTCACATGACATGATTGTCAAAAACACCAGATGTCCTTCCTGACAGCATTTTTAAGAAAGTTTCATTATTTTGCTTCCATTCTCAGTAGACAACAAACGTTTCAGCTTTTCGTTAAGCCCAAATGCAACCTTCCAACCAATATGCTGGCTAAAAACTAATGAACCCAACCTTGGGTAAACGGTAGCCAAATTGCTGTGGGTCCGAAAAACAACCCAATATTTTTTAATGCTTAGCTATGTCACACAGGCGGCACAGTGATCGAGTGGTTAGCACGTCCGCCTCCCAGTACTGAGGACTCGGGTTCGATTCTAGGCTCCAGTTTGCATGTTCTCCCCGTGCCTGCGTGGGTCTTCTCCGGGTACTCTGGTATCTTCCCACATTCCAAAGACATGCATGGCAGGTTAATTGAGCGCTCCGCATTGTCCCGAGGTGTGCTTGTGAGTGTGGGTGGTTGTTCGTTTCTGTGTGCCCTGAGATTGGCTGGCAACCAGTCCAGGGTGTACCCCGCCTGCCCAAAGCCAGCTGAGATAGGCTCCAGCACCCCCCGCGACCCTTGTGAGGAACAAGCGGTCAAGAAAATGAATGGATAGCTATGTCACAGATAATACCAAGCTGCAATTTGGTCAGTTTTTGTGAATTATGTTTAACAGATTCATGTGTGCTTTTTTTAACCTTGTTTGAGGTACTTACCACCACACTTTTCCAGCTGCCGTCTCAGTTGGTGCATGATCAAGTGGGTGCACATTTTAAAAAGGGCATTTTGCCAAGTTATGGGCATGAGCTGTTATGCTAAGGTCAAAACAATAAATGGTGAACTCAAAGTAAAAACATGCAAAACATCAAAAGCAATATTCTCTTATACATATTGTAGCCTATGACTGTATTATAACAGCATATTTAGTTATACTGGCGCTGTAGTTAGTGATACACCATTGCAGGCTGGTAGGCTGTTTACGCATGCGAGTGTTGCTGTGTGAATGATGTCATCCACTTGGTTAGTTTAAGAGGTCGCGCCGTGAACAGCGACAGCAGCTGTCAAGAAACGTGTTGTGGACACAACTGTCACCGGCACACAAGATGTCAATATACTATGAAATATTCATGCGGGCTGTCAATTGGGCAGCTTTTACTGCTCGGTGACTGATGTGGCTGCCGGTCGGCGCACTGACTCCCATTTCATTTGGGTGACCCGCCTTTCACATACGTTGCATCGCACGCTAAAGCAACAAGAGTCGTTGTGACATTACAATTTGTAGCAGAGGGAAGCCCAATTACATCCCTTCTGTGTGTTCTCTCAAATAGTGCCCCTATTAGTTGCTAACCAGAACAGCAGCAGTGGTCATCTTAAGGAATTAAAAAACGGTATCATTTCGGTCAATTGGTAGATGTTATGGTTTAGGTATGTATATTAACATTTTATAACGTCTAGATTGATTTAGTTCTTCACAGTTGCCATCCTAATGTTTGTTTACATAATCCATAGTTTCATGAGAAGTTGAAATTACAAAGCCACATATTTGTTTACATCATTGTTGTAACCCAATTTATGATTTATACTGGTAGAATTTTGTAAAGTTGTCAAACTTGTGATGGATGCTTAAAAGTCTGCCAGTAACAATGCTAATAAATAAATCAACTGTCATTCATGTTAATTCATGGTTAATTTGCCCTAATTTTAGTTTAAGCCTAAACCAAACATTTATCCATCCATCCATCCATCCATTTTCTTGACCGCTTATTCCTCACAAGGGTCGCGGGGGTTGCTGGCGCCTATCTCAGCTGGCTCTGGGCAGTAGGCGGGGGACACCCTGGACTGGTTGCCAACCAATCGCAGGGCACCCAAACATTTATGTCTTATAATTCTGATATATGTTTTTGTAATACTGATGAATTTTGTTTAAAAAAAAAAAAACAAGGTGAGAGGAAAATGTTAAATCACTGATGTCCAACCTCAGGTGACGTTTCACACAGTGGAATGATGATGTGTGATCACTTACCGGTTACCGTGCAAAGCAAAAAAGGTTGTTGTTTTTTTCTCGCCAAACCTGCTCCTCCTTCAAGAAAATCCACGTTTACATTGTCAGTCTGGCTGTGAGTGACGTGATAACATCTACCTGCTCATTCATGACGGCTGTGACCTTTTGATGCCTTGCAGCTCCGGTAGTGTAGTCAAGCCTCATAGGAAACCCCCAGCGCATGCACACACTGGAAGGTCTGAAGTATGTCCTGGCATGTCTGTCACATTAATCTGTCCGCTGAGCTTCTTCCTTTGTTGGCACTTTACAGGCCAGCTAAATAGATGTTTTCAATCACGTTGCCAGGAAGCTTGCAGTCATTTAGCGCAAAATTCACACATTGGTTAGAATGTGTTCTTGCAGATTCCTCCTGTCCAACACCTTCATATCAAATAGAAGAGAAACAACCCACTAAAATTTAAAAATGAATTTTTTTTCAAACGGAAGGATCGTCATTGCACCTATTCTCCTGTTGGCCCTTTAAGCCTTCTTTTGAAGCCTCCATGAAAGCATTTTCCACTTTGATTGTGCGAGCGGCGCCCGCAACCCTGCCGTGTTCACTTTCACACTCCCCACGTCCACAAGCTCACTGAGGGGGAAAAAAAAACAACGCAGCTTCTTCTTCTTTTTTTTTTTTTTTTTTTTTTTTCTAAGAAGGTTGACAGAGACTCAAGTGGTTTCAAAGAAAAGAACTCTTTGGAAAGGGGGAAAACGCTGCTAGAATGAAATGAGTAGATGCCGCAGGTCCCTTAGAAATGATTAATGTTCATAATATATCATTAAGTTTTGTGCAAGATTGGGGGAACAGATTGGCTGATTTATGCAAAATCAGTGATCAGCTGTTGTCATAATTTGCAAATCCACAAAATAAAACATTAAAGTTGGATTTTAATTTATTTTATTTTATTTTATTTTTTCAATTGTTTTCCAGTTTTTGTTTTTTCCCCAACCCCAATTTATTTTGTGAATGTGAATGCTTATTCATGTTTTTGGTAGAATTTTTCGGGTTTTATTGTTTCTATTTTTCCCAATACATTTAAGTGGGCGACCAGTTATTTTAAAATTTTGGCTATTTGTGAGTTGGGCTCCCAACGCCCTTTTGAATAATTAGCTGGTTAGCTGTACAGCAAGTAAACACGTTGGTTAGATAGATAGATTAGTCCATCCATATTTTGGTCAGTTCAGTTATTTGTTGTTGTTGTTGTTGTTGTTGTTGTTTAAAAAAAACAAAACAATTTTGAGCAGCTCCAAAATCCTGATCGTGCAAAGCCTATCCCATAAAATATCATAGAAAACATCAAGTGCTAGGATCATTTCTGCATCATAGCTCTTCTGCCTTTAATGTTGTGCACAAGGGACTTTTAACAACCTGTAAGATGACCGAACGAGTAAAAGCATGTTTTTTATTAGCTTTAGGACACTGAAGGTCTCCTCTGTGTGCTCGCAGAGCTCCTCAACAAGGACAAGACTAAAGATCGGGAGCGAGGGCAACGTGAGGAGAAGAAGAAGCACAAAGTGATGAACGACATTAAGCGGGAGAATGGAGAGGTCATGCAGCCCATTAAAGGTAGGTACATATAGATCCTTCTTTTTATTTTTTAAATATAATAATATAAAAATACTGAACCAGTAGACACAAATGGGGATGTTGATAACACTAAGTTAACCATACATTAAATTGTGTTTCCGTCCTGTGTAGTCAGCTTGGTATTTGCCAGTCATGTGTGCAAGGCAAAGCAAAAATAAAAATAAAAATAAAAAAAACACTCGTGGATTTGATGCATCTGAATGGAGGAGGCTGAACGAGTGTTTTGTTTTTCCAAGAAGTTTTTCAAAGGTTAGTAGCGGAAAGAAGAAATCTTATCAGTTCAAGTTTACAGCTGAAGCGGGCATCGCAGCCAGCGAGGCGGCCAGAGGAGACAGCGAAAGGAAATCAATAAGCTGCAAGCGGCTAGTTTACGACCGCTGGGGCTATTTGTTCACGTGCTTGTGTGTGGGAACTTGTCTGGACGCTGTTTAATGTCATCTTGTGGCTACACTTGCGTACTTGTAATTAGTGCAATTTTAGCAGCCATCACTCCCCAGGTTCAAATAAGAGTGGGGGAAAAATCATGCATTCATAGTAGGGCTGAACGATGCTGAAAAATAATTTTATAGCAATTTTTTTCTCACTCTCAATATTACAATTGTGATATAATTTTTTTTTCAGTAGCTCTTCTCATGTATTTGTTACATATTACATGGGGGGGGGGGGATTGTGTGCAAATACTTGCTCTGTTGCTCTCTTTATTGTTCCCTCACACACCAACACACACATTGTATTACAGTCTGCGCTCAGCCTGCCTCATTCCCGCATTATGTGCCATCAAAAAAAAAAAAAAAACGTGCCTGGGGTGCAAACGAGACGGCACAAGATGTTATTGGTCGCTTGACAGTGTACTGATGCAGAAGCATATCTATCCGGGCTTCAAATGCAATTGTTAACTTGCTTACGTTTCAATTGCAGTCTTTTATGTGTCCACTACGACAGCTTCATGAAATTGGACCACAAAATGTGGCATGAATATAAGTCAGAACATCGGATTACAACAATTGTGCAAACAAATCTTTGTCTTTATCATTTGAACTTTCGCATTTCATGAAACAATGATTTTATGAACACGTGGACTGCGCTTAAACACTGAAACACCATATAAATAAAAGAGGGCAATCACAAACATGAAGACAGAAGCAACCACGTTAATGAATACAACTTTTGACTGTGCTAGAAAGCACTTTACACTTGAGTGATTTCTTTCCCTTGCAGATGGCGGCGTCAAAGCCACGATCAACTCAGAGCTGCAAATCAAAAAAGTCAAGAAGAAAAAGAAGAAGAAACACAAAGAGGGAGAGAAGCACAAGCGAGTGAAGATGTACCATCGCTCGTGCCAAACCGTTTGTGCCGGCCTGCTTCTTCTCCCCTCGCCAGCAGCTCAGCTGCTCGCCAATTCCGCTGCGTCCCCCACTGCCATGTCGCCCTTTAAACCGCCATTACCCGTTTGCCCTTGGCCCAACAACAAAAGCCCACACCTGCACTCGTCTTACGTGAGCCCGCAAGGTTCCGCAAACAAGCAGCCAACACGCAACGTCCATCCCGGCCTTTCGGACCTGGACTTTGCCCCTTACATCCATGTCGAGGCTCAGCCCAACGGCGGCGCTCTGGTGGCCCACGCCTACGCCTCGCAGCTGTCCTCGCTCTCCGCCGGCCAGAGGCAGAGGTTCGCCCAGGAGTTTGTCAAGCTGGCGTTCAGCGAGGACTCGTCGCAGGTACCAGCAAACTCATCCACTGTTGAGCAGATGAGAATTTCGGGCTGAACAATTTAATTGAATTCAAATGGACGTCAATGTGGTCGAATGCACTTTTCAATTTTCAACCTGCTTCATTTGTGTTGTGTTGTGTCGTCTTTGGGGTTGATTTTAAATTTGATTTAAGTATAGTTAATCAGGACATTTTGTTTGTTTGTTTTTTCTTCTTTTTTTTTTTAAATCGGAATAAGGATGTTTGACAGTGTGTCTCACAGAAGTGAAGCACCTTCAGATGACAAGTGCCAATTTTGCATGTTTGAATTTGGCTCCAATGGCTCGCCTTGCCTGCTTTTTCCTTTAATTCAGCCAAAGCGCAATGCTAGGTAAGAATGGTGTTGCATTTTTCATTTTACCATGGCGCTTATTAAATATTGCACGCAAGTAATATACAATTTTTTTTTTAAATTAACTAATACTAAAACTAACTAAGAGTAAATATTTTTTTTAAAACTAAAACTAATAAAACCAAACAGAGCCTCCCTGAAACTAATTAAAACTCACTAAATTTTAAAAACAAATCTCAAAACAAAATAAAAACAAACTATAATGAAAAATCCAAAACTATAATAACCCTGATTATAATATACAAACTTATTGCTTGTGTTTTTGTTTTAAAACAAACAAACAAACAAAAAACCATGGGAAAAAATTAGCATATTGTAATGTTTAGGGTGGGGGGAAAAATCGCTATTAGATTATTTTTCAGTATCATTCTGCCATACCATACTATGAATGCATGAATTTTTTTTTCACCTTTATTTCCTGTCTCCTAGGCTGCACATTATGTGATGGGCATCATCCACGGAGAAGCCTCCTACCTGCCCGACTTCCTGGACTACTTCTCCACAAACTTCTCATCAGCGCCGGTCAAAATGGAGGTCCTGGGAAAGAAGGACATCGAAACAACCACAATGGCGCATTTCTACTCTCAGGTAAGGTCCTCACACGGGCGTCATTCATTCAGAGAGTTGTGGGCAGGTGTGATATAAACTGTTGGTAAAAGCAGATTTTATTTTTTATTTTTTTTAATGGGATGGGGGTGTTTTTTTGTTCATATTGTGTTAAACACAACAAATGTTACTACTTTCTAATTCTGTGGTTTTACACCCTAAAATTAAAGTTGCCTTTATTATCAATTCTTCACTCAGGCAGACGAGTAGCGGTAGTTTGCATATAAAAGTGATGGCGCTTAGTATACATCGCCTCTCTCCACTACATCCCTTATGGATGCGCTAATGACCTCACTGACCAACTGGTTGGAGCATCTGCTTCCATCTGTGTCACATTAGACAGCTTTGCCATTCCGGCTAATGTCCCATCGCTCAAATCTAATGAGAGCCCAAGCAACAATGGTGGCAACTGCTCCTCGAAATTTGGAGTGATCCAGTGATGAGAGGGACATGAAAAAATGGCTCTATTGAACAAGACATATAGAATTGTGCTTGTAAAAAGTGCTCCTCTTGAACATTGTGTTTGTAATTTGCAGTGGTGTGCAGCTCATTTTGAGCTCCCACTGTTCCACTAATGAAAAGGCGTTTGTGCCTTCTAGTGTGCAGAATGCACAAGACATACCAACACCAGGAGCAAAAGGCGCGGAAATACTCTTTCGTGCAGTATAAAAGGAGCTACTGTCTGTTGTTTGTCAGTGAGCACAGCATGTGTATGTGTTTGTGCGTGTCCGTGTCGCACTACACGGCGTGCAGCAGTTTATGCTGTTTCTCTGCTTGTTTTTTCATCAAATATTCATGTTATAATATTTGCTTCCACCCTGGCTGCCCGATCGGCTCATTCCTCAGTCTATCAAATACAGTGGCTTAATAAGTTAAAGTGCTGTTAGTACTGTCCCTTTAAGAGCGGCGCCAACGCCATTTTTCTCCGCCCGCTGCACTGTCGCCAGTGACCTTGGGAAGTCGACACAGTGTCTGCCTATGCGTGTACATTGATGAATACATCCAGGGCCAGGTGTGCACGCTCACATACATCTGAGGGAGTGCTTCCGAACTGCCCCTTTTGTTCCTGTGCGGATAAGATAAGGGCAATATGTTCAAAAGTGTTGGGACACCTGGGACACCATTAATCAGCCTAAAAATAGAAAGGCCAGAATTGACTTTGCCAAAAAACACCTGAAGAAGTCCGGCCAGTTCTGGAACAGCATTCTTTGGACAGATGAGACGAAGATCAACCTGTACTAGAATGATGAGAAGAAGAAGGTTTGGAGAAGAATTGGAACAGCTCATGATCCAAAGAACACCACATCTTCTGTAAATTTGTGGTGTTTGTGTGATGGCATAGGCATGCATGGCTTTCAATGGCACTTGGCCACTTGTGTTTTGTGATGATTTGGCAAAAGACAGAAGCAGCCCGATGAATTCTGAAGTGTATAGGGATATAATTTCTACTCGGATTCAGACAAATGCAGCAAAGTTGATTGGACGGTGCTTAATAGTAGAGCTGGGCAATGATGCAAAACATACTGCAAAAGCAACCCAGGAGTTGTTTTTTTTTAAAGCAAAGAAGTGGAATATTCTTCGATGGTCGAGTTAATCACTCGATCTGTGACCAATCGATCATGCATTTCACTTGCTCACGGCAAAACTTAAGGCAGAAAGACGTTCAAAGACTGAAGAGAGTTGCAGTAAAGGCCTAGCAAAGCATCACAGAGGAGGAAAGCCAGCGTTTGGTGATGTCCATGGGTTCCAGACTTCAGGCTGTCATTGTCTGCACAGGATTGTCAACAAAATAAATCATTTTGCTTCGCCTGATGGCTATCCCTATTTTTTTTTCCGTCCCCAACTCAGTCAATCATTTCCTGCCACTGATTCCTGTTTAGACACCAATGAGAAGAGTATAGTGGCACTCGTTTTAAAACTTCAAGATTTGATTTGTGTTTTGACTGTGCTGTCTCAGCATTTTGTTTTTATTTTGTAATTACCTTGTGTTATTGTCCTCATCCATACATGGAGGGAGGGATCACATCAGCATCAACTCCGTAGCCGTGTTCATTTGAACACGATCAATAAAATGCGCCCAGTTGGCTAATGCGGCGCTTTTACTCAGAGCGCATTCAAGCAACTCTTTTGTTGCCAGCCAAGTGTGGCGAGAGATGTTGTAATAAATGTGTTGGGCATAGCAGCGGCTTTGTTGTGACGCAGTGCTTTAACACACTAATAGACTTGCTCTGATTGAGCCACATCCGCAACACAGCGACAACAAGCACAAACACACGCAAAAAGATGCTCAGAGGTGAGGAGGAGGTCAACAGTTGATGTCAACAAGAGGAAGGACTGTCTGTCACTATTCTTGGTGTGCTTCCACACACACCAAGACAAACTGGTCATTACAACAATACGGTACATTAATGAGGCTCAGTGAAGCGTTGAAAGTGTGTGCACACAAAAACATGATCCGTCAGTATCTAGGTCACTGACTCAGTAAGACTATTTCAAGTACAGTGGATATAAAAAGTTTACGCAGCCCTGTTCAAATGTCAGCTTTTTGTGATTTAAAAAAACTGACACCAAGATCAATCATCTCAAGTTGTTTTCCACCTGTAATGTGACTTATAAACTTTACAAGTCAACTGAAAATAAAAACATTTTTAAGAGGGGGGACGTTAAAAAAAATAAATAAAAAAAAAGTGGTTGCACAAGTGTTCACATTGTTTTTATAACTGGGGATGTGGGAAATAAATGTAATGAAAAGGCTACCAGAACACCTAAACTTCATTGGGGGTTGACAAGAGGGATTTTAAATGGTGGAAGCCGGTGATCATTCTGGACACAGCTAGTTTTTAAGAACCACATGATTTTTTTTTCCAGTTGAGTTGTAGCGATTAAAGTGTTGAAAAATGATTTATAAGGCAGGGATGTTTGGATGCGTCCCTTCTGTTTGTCTGTGTGGTTATATGAGAGACTATTGAAAGCATACGGAGAGGACACAGGTGCGTTGAACCTGGGGCCACACATCTTCAGCACAATTTGCCAAAATATGAACCCAGATACAACATAAAACAGTGACAATGTCATCATCATCACATTTTGTTTCTCGGCGTGGCAGGTGAAGCGAACCTACAGCCACGGCACATACCGAGCCGGGGCAATGAGGCAGATTAGCCTGGTGGGGGCCGTGGACGAGGAGGTGGGCAACTTCTTCCCGGAATTCCTCGGCATGTTGGAGGAGTCGCCCTTCCTGAAGGTGAGTCCCGCCGAGATCCAGATGAATGGCGACATCGGCAAGAAGCGCGGGCGGCTGTCTGTCTGAGATAACGTCCAATAAATGCCAGCTTTGCCATTTGAACAACACCGGGCCAATGAAATGTCCTGTTTACTGTTGAGATGTGACAGCCTCTGCTTGTGCGCTCTGTCAGTGTTGACTCTGCCTCAGCATGCAGTGTGGAAAATTGGCTTCATATGCTGAATATCAAAAGGCACACATCCTCAAACTCTTCATAGCTGTCAGGGCCACGCTCAGTTGAGCAGATCCGCTTTTTTCCCCCCAAATATTATTTTGCCACCATTTTGGTGTTGAGCGGGAAATGGACATGTGCTTTCTGTGCCTGGCTCCAGCGCACTCTTCCGTGGGGAACCTTGTCCAGCCTGAGCCTGATGAGTCCCGATGAGAGCGACGACGGGCCCATCATGTGGGTGAGACCGGGAGAGCAGATGATCCCTGTAGCCGACATACCAAAGTCGCCTTTTAAAAGAAAACGGTAAGGCCAAATATACACCTGTGGAAAGATTCCTAGTGTGATATTTGTTATTTGAAGGAAAAACACTCCCGCAGTCGATGCTAACTTCAAGTTAGCATCTGCTAACTTCCTGTTAGTGCTAGGCTAGCGATGTTTTTAAAACGAAGCATTTTTTGTATTTAAATATACAGTGGATGTAATTCTTAACGTTGTGTATTTATTTTTACAGTTAACTCCAACTCCAGTGTCATTAAAAAATAATTAGGACCCCAAAACGAAATAAAAACTAAGTATAATGAAAATTCCAAGACTATAATAACCCTGGTCTGTTCACACTCGCTTTGCAATGGAGCTCCCTGCAAAACGTGTTTTGACTCTCTTGTCGATCCAGCAGTGAGCAGACCGTAGCGTGACTCCTGCTCAGCCCAACTGTAATAATAAGCAAGTCTGTCCTCTCCTCTCGCAGTTCCACCAACGAAGTGAAGAACCTCCTGCAGTCCCTGCCCAGGACCAGCGAGCCCAGAGAGATGCTCTTTGAGGACAGGACCCGAGCGCACGCCGACCACATCGGCCAGGGTTTCGAGCGTCAGACCACGGCGGCAGTGGGCGTGCTGAAGGCCGTGTGCTACAAAGCAGGGTACGTGTTTGTTTTGAGCCTTTTGTTTGCACTCAATCAAGCCGCACGCGGGCTGATGACACTTTTGTGCTTACAGCTTGGAGCCTCCTCGCGTCACCAAAGATGTGGTGTGCTTCCACGCCGCCGATTTCCCATACGTGGTTCAGCGGCTGCAGTTGGATCTTTATGAACCTCCGCTCTCTCAGGTCTTGGACACACACACACACATCCACATTTTGGAAGAGAGGCAGAAGGATACATTTTATGTGATGATGTATGCTACCACCTGCTGGGTGAAAGTTATACTGCATTAAATGATCTTGCATCTAAAGTGGTACCATCTTAAGACTTCTCGTTTAATTTGCTCTCAGTCTGTCACTAGCTCTTTTTAGCCATTTGTTCAGACCAGTTTGTCCGCTAAGTTAGCTGGAGAAGTTTCAACTTTGCATGATAGTGCACAGGTGTCAAAGTCCGTTCCTTGAGGGCTGGAATCCTGCATTTTTGAGGGTTCTCTACTCCAACATACCTGATTCAATTATATCAGGCTCCTGCAGAGCTTGCCGATGAGTTTGAATATGAATCAGCTGTGTTGTATGTGGGAAACCTAAACATGGAGGTCTCCGGCCCTTGTGGCTTTAACACCACTAGTTTAGTGGAAGACGAGGTTTTGAAAGGCGTGAGACGGGGCACTCGCACAATACCTTATTTGTCCTGTTTTCCCTTTTTCTTTCTTTGTGCCATTAACTCATTCACTGCCAGTCATTATAGAAAATTTTTACATTTCCAATACTCACGTGATAATACATTCAATAATTATATATAAACCGAATCTACCAAATAACAGAATAGACTCCCTACTTTTTGTCCCGTCCCGTTCTTTTATAATTGACAGCAGAAAAATGTAGGTTTGCCAAAATACAACCATTTCTCCCATGGACTCTGAAACTGTGTTTATTTCTTATAAAATGGGGCAATGATGTCATCTACCGGTGGTTGGGCATCAGTAAAGTTGTTTCCAAGTTTGATATTTCCAGTGGAGCATGCTCAGATTCGCCCCCATTTAGCACCGCTCTAAAAAATACAATTGACAAGTATACTTGTCAAAGGCAGTGAATGAGTTAACTGAATGCAGACATGTGCAACAAATGTCCATGACGTAAACGTGGACAAGTCATGGTTCCGGGCGGCACAAATATTGCTTTAAAACAATCAACTATAACTCTTGTCAACTATTCTGGGAAAGCTGTTGACAAGGTTTAGGAGTGTGTTTATTGCAATTTGAAGGAAAAAAAGCATAAAAAAATAATCTTCCATTGTTTGAATTGAACAATACTGACGTATTGTATGGTATTGCCTCTCAGTGTGTGCAATGGGTGGATGATGCCAAGCTGAACCAACTTCGTCGGGAGGGCATCCGCTACGCCCGCATCCGCCTGTGCCACGACGACGTCTACTTCATCCCGCGCAACGTGGTCCACCAGTTCAAGACCGTGTCGGCCGTCTGCAGCCTGGCATGGCACGTCCGCTTAAGACAGTATGAGCGGGGAGGCCAGGAAGAGGAAGAGGAGGAGAAGGAGGGAGAGGAGGATCTGGACATGTTGGAAGGAGCGAAGGCTGAGGAGGAAGAAGCAAAGGAGAGGATAAAAGTGGAGGAGGAGTTGAGTGCAGCCACGAACAGGACGTTGCCAACAACGGAAGATCTTCCTGGTCCTCATTCACCTGTTTTGTCTGCACCAGCCGCTTCAGTGGACTCAGAAGCGAGCGCGAGCGACAAGCCGGCGGAGAATGAGCTTGCGAAGGATGATGGGAGCCCCAAACGTCCACAGTCACCTCCGATTCAAGTCAAAGCAGAACTTCCAGGAAAGAGCAAACCCTCATCACCTGTTCCTCACTCTCCTGACGCAAAATCAACAGAGAACCCTCATCATCATCATCATCATCATCATCGTCCAGCGAGCGCCACTACGCCGTCTTCCAGCTCGTCCTCTTTGTCCCCAAAGACTTCCTCGCCGCAACCGTCGTCGTCTTTACGCCACGCGTTAGCTGCTGCCAGCCCTTGCTCCTCCTCCTCTTCATCACAGAGTCCCAAGCCCCCACCCGACTCTCACCCGCACCCTTCCACCGAATCGGCATCTTCCCGGCTAGCCCCGCCCATCGAGCCGGAAGCGCACGCCGACATGCGCACGCCGACCTCCTCGGAGTTCCACGCCCACCTGGGCTCCCATGGCGACGCGCGGACTCGCGCGCTGGCAGAAAAGTGGACTCGTAGCATTGACATGAGCCCCCGGACGTTCACGCATGGGCACCACATGCAGCAATATCCTCCCCCCATGCCGCCTCCCCATCACATGCTCCCCCCTCCCTATTCGCCGCTCCTGCCTCACTCTCATCTCCCCCACAGACTCCCCCACACCTCACACCAAAATCTGCCCCCCTTCCTCAGTCAGGTGCCGCCCCCCCACCCAGTTCACATCAGCCAGCTGCACCTGCACCCCCCTCACCCGGGGGATGCCACCGCCCAGCCCCAGCATTACTACCCCCAAATGGCCCCCCTCATGTCCCCCCACCAGTTCCACCCACCCCACGCCAAACCCTTCTACCCCTCGCACTTCCCCTCTCATCACTTCCTCCCCTCGCAGCCGTTCCCCCCACACCCTCCCCCTCATTACCCGCCCGTCACACCGGCCCCGCCTCCCCAACCGCCAACTCACGCCTTCACTCCGCCTCCCCCGCCGCCACCCTCCTCCTCCGAGTCTCCGCCTCCCCCGCCACCGCCCCCACCTCCCCCGAATCCTGAAGAGGAGCAGAGTTGATGGGGTTTTTGTACCTATTGATTTGTTTTACACACAAAAATGTAAAGCTTTCCTTTTAAAAGGGAAAGTGCTTCATTTAACAGCTTTTTACGTCCCTTTGAGATTGCACTTTCATGTACACGAGTTGGTGTTGAAGTCCCAGTCTGGTTTGACAAGTGCTGCAAAACAGGTGCGTCGAGTCTCGTTTGTGAAGGATGACGTTTTACTGTACAACGTGCAGCTAGTTAGTGCTTCCATTTTGTGGCCCAGACTGTTTTTTTTGTTTTGTTTTGTTTTTTAATGAAAAAAAAAGCCGTCATCTTACACAACACTTGTAGCGTTGGCCTGATGTAATCCAGTGGGTGAGACAATATGACGTCACCTGATAACACTTACTGCCTCCTGAGATGTTACTACAGTATTTTGACATGGTCCATCGAGTGTTGCCTATGGATCCAGCTCTTGCCATGTTGTCTTATCGGAGTAATGTCACAACTGCCTGCTGGCTCAAGACTCAATTAACGTACGTATTTGGATTCATGATCATGCACTCTTTACATTGCTGGGTTAAAAGTCAGCCAAATTGGTTGAAATAACTAACCCAGCTCTGGGTCCAAAAGGTTATCGGTACGGCTGTGGTTAAAAATAATAGTTTTTTTTTTTTTTTTTTTTAATCACCAATGTTTTCCAACAAGTCTAAAAAGCACCGTGTGCGGCGATATGAAGAAATGTTATGTAATTGGCCTGCCCAAATCCAATTTGAACCCAGTCGCTTGGCCCAAATAATTAGCTCAACCGTGGTTAAAGGTAACCCAGTCTGCTCAAAATCCACAGCTACAACCTGGCATTTTAACATTTTTAAATCATGATATTGCTGCCGTTCAAATCCCGATTAGGAAAAATCCTCAATTGTAATTGGGCAACCTACGGCCATAAACAGCCCACGGTTCCCCCGTCATTCTTCAGCATTGCACAGATTCAGCATATGAGTGGATGGATGTCATTTCTGGACTCCCACAGGGGAGATGTCTTCTTGCAAGACTTTTGTATAACTTGTTTTCATCCTTATCATGAATGTTGGCCGCAGGCGACGCTTCCTAAAGCCATTTGTGACGGACATTCTGCTTCCAAACGTTGAAACAATTTGTCTCTTGTGTTTGTCGGTTGTGGAATGTTTCTTGTCTCTTCCTCCCCAATTGCTAATGTAGCCCACGACCCCCCCACCCTACCCCCAGTGCCTGTCCTCAACTGTAAACTATGGAATGTTCACACAGTCTTTGTTGTTTCGTCATCCAAAGTTTCTCGCTTGGACTCCCCCCACACTGGAAAATTAGACCAAAGCCTTAAAAAAAATGGCAGCAGGACTTCCTACAAGTTGAACTGTGTTTCCGCCATTTAGTCTCGCAGCTCGAGTGGCATCTATTTCCAAAATGTAAGCTAACGCCTCACTTCTTGTGCTCTTTTGCGCCTTGGAAGGTTTCACTTTGAGGGGTTGTTTTTGTTGTTTTTAATGCCTTGGGGGGCTTCAGGTGTGGTCAAATGAAAAACCTGACATGAGCTATATATTTTTTGTACAAACTGGCATTGACGGTAGAAAAGTCTTCAGGGACTTGTTTTTTCAGGATTTATTTATCTCAAGTGTGTGTTTTTCTATTTTGATTTCAGCCATTTTCAACTGTCAGCACTGTAGTGTACATAAGCGGTTTTGTAAAGACAAACGCGTAGAAAGGTTTCTACTTTCAATAAATAAGAGCCAAACTAATAAAAGGCTCACTGTTTGTGTGTTACTGGTCATTCTCCCAAGTCAGATGTCTCCTTTTAGTAGTGTTGTTCCGATACCGATACCATTAATTCCAACGCTAATATAGGATTTTGGATGCAGCATCTTGTCTTGCTCGCGCACGACACTCACTGATATGTGACATGTTCACTGCATGCCAAACTAAGATATTCTATTGGCCCTTGAATGCTCTGAACCAATGGCAGGACAGCTTTTTCATGTTGAGGAAAAAAAAAAAAACCTCAAGTATCGGTATGGTATCGGCCGATACTGCAAAGCCGGGTATCGGAAACTGTATCAGGGTCCGAAAAACGGTATCGGAACAACACTACTTTTTTTAGGTCATCCATGATGATTTGCTGATGAGCGTCGTCGTGCCTGAGTGAACATGAGCCGCATGCCCTCCAATGCTTTCACTTCTGTTGGGCTCATTATAAGTTTAACATTTCACTCAAGTAGCTCTGAGCTACATAGACAACAGGTGCACTTGCATATTTGAGATTCTGCAGATTACCTTGATAAAAAAAAAATATATATATTTTATAGTTGTAGTGGAGTATTGGTAGAATAACATTTTCAGTGCATAATCGTTTATTTCCATGAAATCCTTATAATCTGAAAACTTAGGCACAGTGCAAAATTGGTTTGTGAGACATATGTATCGTCCGCTGTTTGTTCATTAAATTCAGGGTCATTTCTAAACAGCATATCACATTTTGTAGCTTTGAGATTACTCTGGAGAATGTGTAACTTCAGCTACTAAATACAGGCCTTGACTTTGGACACAACAACAATTGAGCTCTAGAATCGCAAATCAGCAAGAAGCAGTACTCAACATAATGGCAACAAGTCAAAGTAATTATCCAGTGTATTGTTCACAGTAGTCTTGCAAGAATACAATCACACTTCTCAGATGAGTCATATCCCCAAAGCTTTTGTTCCGTCCTCCCTGTCAGGCCTCTCTCCTCTCAGGAAAGATGTTGAGTCCCAGCTCTAGCAACGCTCCCAGCAGCATGGTCCACAGCGGGATGCACACCAACGTGAGCTTCACCTCTGCCAGCTTCTCCAGCTTGGCGCACAACGTCAGGCAGAAGGCCAGCTTGAGCAGCATGGCCGCCATGTACCAGGCGCGCAGACGCAGGTCCGGCGAGCCATTCCGCGGGTCTAAACCCGGTTTACAGCGACCGGCCATCTTGATGGTGAGCATGAGGAGAAGGATGCCGTCAAAGACCCACACTGGCAGAAAGATGAGGAACCAGTTCCACTGCACCTAAGGTACACGGTGAAAATGCATTCGAAGTTATTTCATATGTTAACCGGTCATTTCTGCAGCGATAAAGTTTACCTTCCCGTCCAGTTTGAGGACCAGCATGATGAGGAAGACCAGGGTGAAGACCCAGGTCAACAAGACCCTCTGAGCCAGAGACATCTAAGATGGAATAACATTTGGCATCGTCACCGCTAGGTGCATTACACAGTAACATATAACTAATTATCATTGCGAGGGGATTTCATTAACCGATGTAACGTCAATAAACGGGATACAAAAGACTCCATTCATGCACATGCCAACACCTACGACATAGAGCCTAGTAACATTTTAAATCTACTTGACGTCGTTAGCAAGTCAGATAGCTTAATTAGCTTTGCTAGCACAATAGCATTAAGCTAACCGCGGATGATGTCGTACTCACGTCAGCGTGTTCCTACGTCGGCCAATAGCCTGTCCATTTTTCTGTACGGCCTACATCATGACTATTTCTTTTTTTTTTTTTTTTTAAATACTGAATTATTATTCGGATGTTTTATAATGACGACAGCTGGAAGATGGACTAGGTCCGTTATCCGCACTTGCCACGCCTCCTCTTGATATGGATTGGCTGCGGATTTCCTGCGTCAAGCAACAGGTTTGCCGTACACTCTGTGCTCGTGACACTGAGCAATTTTTCACCTGAAGCGACTAATAAAATCCAGTAGAAGTAGATAATGCGCTTTCTTATAACCATTTTATAACGTTTAAAATTGTGTCTTAAAATCAAGACATAAGTGTATTTGTTTTTTCCAAAGGCAAACTAAGACTGCTGAAAATGTGTGGGCGCCTTTTTTGGGGGCTTTACGGCCGGTGCGAGAGACATGAACTTGTATTTTTGCATTGCCCGTGACGTCACTCAACTGCGGAGGAGCTCAATGCTTTGGACAGCGAGCCTGCGAGTAGACGCCGAGCATCTGATCACCATGGACAGGACAGGCCAGCTCCACCACGCTCCGTAAAGCTTTTGTTCCTTCTTTTTATCTTATTTTTTGTTTTTGTTTGTTTTGGATGGATGGATGTTTTAGCCCCGTGAGCGGCTACAGCGTGAGCAGTCCTGACCGTCAGAGAGGTAAAAAGACGCTGCAGCCCCCGTCTGTTGTAAGTCTGGGGCTAGGAGAGGCGAGGGGAGGGGAGGGGAGGGGTGCGGGTTGAAGTGAGAGTGGGGGGGCTCTTTGTAGCCGCCGGTAGCTATAGCTGTCTGGCTAGTTAGCTCCCGTGCTAGCCTCTCATTTCGTAGGGGACATACCCGCGTTAGCGTTCTGAAAAGTGTGCCACGAAACGTTAACACGCTTAAAAAGCAACTGCGTCGAGCCGGTTTTAAAAGGGAAAAAAAGAACACACTTGCGTTGCTCGTTGAGATTTTTTAACATCACAGCGCTTTAAAACTGCAGAAAGATACAGTACCTTGTTGTTTACATCTGTCTTATCCTCTTGCACATAAACGTATTAGGTTGTCCTGACTGGTTAGCTATAAAGTTGACTTCTTATTTACGACATGGAGGAACTTGGCCAAAGGTATAGGAGCTGTTCTGTATGCTAAGTAGGTTCTCATGCAACAATTACATACAACAACGCCTAAGAAAATTGTCTTGACAGCTTAAGATTTATGTGTAAAATTCTGTAGGTTTGATTGAAAGGAATGAAGCTGAGCCCATTTTGTTTAACAGTCTTAAAATTTGACTTTTATTAGCAACCTTCAAAAAGCTTTATTTGCAGGTGAGGTCAAAAGGTGACAGGAGGGCACGGCCTTTGTCAGTGTTTAAGAATATGTTAAGAATATGAAAAAAAATAAAATCAATTTCAGTGGGTGCTCTGTGCTGGCTGTGAGATTGGCATAAGATGTTGGTTGTCATGGATACAAGGATAAAATGTTAAACCATCTTGAAAAAGGGTATACTTGACTCATTTAGCATTTTTTAGCAGTAAGTTAATATTTTGTCTAGAAGTAATTTGATAACTTCATTATTTTTCATGTACAATTAATATCTTTCAAAACACATTGAGCCACTTGCTGTCGATTGAAAATGACATCACGTGTGCTCAGGGAAGAGGTCACGACCAATCGGATTACGTAGCATACTGAGTTATGATTGGTCAATACAGTGGTCCCTCTCGCTACTTGGGGGTTTACTATAATTGCAGATTTGTTTTTGGGTCCAAAATTCATACATTATGGGGTTTATCTTGGGTTGTACCTCCTATTTCGTGGGTGTTTCAGAGATTCTAAACACACACACCCCTCCCAGATTTACTGTATTCTGTATTTATGCTGCTATTTTTCTTATTATATTTACTTGGTTAACACGTGTTTAGAAGGGTGAGAAGTGAGAACTGTATGGTGGCTTCGTTATGGCTCAATAGATACGTATAACTCGGCCTTGAAATATTTTATTTATTCACCTATTGTGGGTGGGCGTGGAGTGTGACACCAGTGAAAAGTGATGGAACACTGTACCTGTTCCCTGAGCACACAAAATCGTATCTTCTTACGACACAGTGAGTCAAGTATCCCTTTAAGAGCTACTTTTTAGTTTGTATGTCATTGTTAAGTTGTCATCACCGGATGGCCGCTCACCTCGGATGCTCGGCCGAGTGAGCCCACCGCCCCGCGAAAACGGTTACATCACTTACTGCATTACAGTTACGTCATCATCATCATCCGCTGCCTTGTGTCACAGCTGCAGATTAAGTTAAAGTGTGAACGCAGGAGGCGAGCGACAAGCATCTTTTTTTTTCTTTTTCTTTTTTTTTTGCTGATGTCTGGAGATGAAAACGATGACTTGCTATTCTTTGCAAAAGAATTGATGTGTTGCTTCTGTTTTGCACAGAGTCGCTGCTGTGAGCTGTTTTGGGTGCCGGACCATCGCAGTGTCAAGACCTTCACCACCACGGGTAGGTTATGCTGTATTAAGTCATTCACTCCCAACCATTTTAACTTAAGTGTTTTCCTGGATTTTGACTGATTTTTCAAGGCCCGCGAAATATTATGTTCTATTGCTATAAAAATATGGAACATACCAAAAGAGAGATTAGAGTCTCTTCTTTTATCAGGGAAAAAAAAAGTATATTCCTATCTGTTTCCGCTGTGCAGCAATTAGCAATAGAACATAGCCTAATTTCATCGTTTTTCACAATTCTGTTTAGAACTGTGGGGAAATCAGCTTGTTTTAACACGGCCTGGTTGATCTCTTATACTCTGCTGCCACTCAACCATTTTCTGCAGTAGAGAGACTGCATCAAAGCCTTCTCTATGCTCTGGCATAAAAAAAACCCCCCAACAAAAAACGTATAAATACGTCTTTGGGACACTTAAAACATTTAAAGTATGACGTATTTATACGTTTTTGGGAGCTAATGAGTTAATAAGCATTGATGGTAATAATGGATTAAAAAGGTGCATACTTTAATTCCATGCCGCCCCCACCGAAGAACATTAGTCAATATTGGGGGACACTCTTGGAGAAAGTCTTCGAGGCATTTTCCCTCCCCTTAATTGTCACGACTGTCCCAATTCTTTTGTCCGTGCGGCGGTGTAGGCTGATACACAGAGATAAGAGGAAGGAACATGTCCATTTGAAAATGTGATGGGCAGCACAATCGAGTTGCCAGCCAAAGAGGATGTGAGTCTGATCCCGTCCACTTACTGGGCCAGACGGAAAGTCATCCAGACCCGCAATCAAGCGTGTGTGTTTGTTGTGCTGGCTGCCTTAGCCTCTTCCTAGCGCAAGTGGGGATCAGGCTTGATTTGGCAGCCTGGCTCTTTTTCCGATGTAACCGGCACCCATCATGAAATATAGAGCACCCGCGGGGAGGGTGCAGCTCGGGTTGCACATCACAAGTTCGGGTTTTCATCCTGAGCGGCCCTGCAAAGTCCAGGAAGATGGTTTACATCCAGAGCAGTTTTACCAAGCAGATGGTCATGTAAATGCATTGATAAGGTTTCACTATGAACATCACTGATGTTGTATTTGAAGCATTTCACTTCAAAGTCGAAAGTTGCGGCGCAACGTTTAATCAACAGACTAAATGGTTACCATATTAATTGATAATCGTTTTTTTAATGTAACATTTACAAATTAATGATTATCATTTTGCAATCGTTGAACGTGTCACACTACACAGGTGACGATACGTCAAGTCAACTCAAAATTAACATTAACGACATACCCCGTTTGTATGCGACACGTCTGCTAGGCCGAAGTCGGGCTATTTTCTTGTAGTCTGATCAAGGTATTAACCAATGATGAGCAAACTCGGTCCTCGAGGGCCGGAGTCCTGCATGTTTTGGAAGTTTCCCTTCTCCACCACAGCTGGTAGATGCATCAGCAAGCTGCTAATTGGAATCAGCTTGTGTTGGAAGAGGGAAAGCTCCAAAACCTGCAGGACTCCGGCCTTCGAGGACAGAGTTTACCCACCCCTGCCTTAAGCCATGGTACGGATAAAATTAATTCGACCTGCCACACGAGTCTACATTCTTGCCTACTCCCCTGATTCACACCTCTCTCGTTCCTGTTCCACTGGGTGTGTGCGCGCTAAAGACACTTTGCACACCAATAAAATATTGCCGTCAAACTCCAAAAGTTCCAGTTTTATGCATAACACGGGTCGAAACAAGTCTGTCACATGGTTGAAGTTTGACAGTTATACAGTTTCTCACTTGTTTGCAGTGGCAATAAATACAGTTAGAAATTCATATTGTGTTTTATAAAAATCATTTTGAATGTGACTAAGAATGAAATAGCCAAACTGGCTGCCATTGTGAGTAGAATATTCCATCTGGGCCTGTTTGTATCCTTTCTTCCATATTTAGTGTCGTGCAGCTGCAGGCTAGTGGTGACTTTCTGAATACGTGTGTGCAGCAGTCAGCCCCCTCTTGAACAAACTAAGTCTTCTTTTCAGCAAATTCCCGTCATTATCTTCAAGTGTTTTTATTTTTATTTTTTATTTTTTATTTTCTCCTTCCTGTGGACTTGGCCAGTGTGCTTTTTGTGTTTGGAGACGTGACTTCACTTGAGTTCATTAAGATGTCTACTTGTGCTCTATCCGTTCCCTAAATACACATGCAAAGCCACAGTGTATTTTGGGAACGTTGACTGGCCCGCCCGCCGCCATGTTTTGCGTTTGAAATGATGAGCTTCAGTGCCCTGTCTCGCGGCTGATGTGCAGTTTGAGGCCATATTAGGCAACTTTTGTTGCGACTGCTTCTGTTCGTTTGGCTTTTGAATGTGACCGTCTCAAGTTGGAGTTTCCACAAATTCCGGCCAGACATTCTTCCTGTTGCTATAAATGTCTTCTTGGTCCCCTCCCGCTGTGATAATTCACGCGCAGTGCCGCACTAGTCCCAACGCTTAGATTCTTGACCCACTGAGCGCAGCCTTGACACTCGCGCGCGCACAAAAAAAAAGTCAACTTTATCAGGCTTATCTGCAGTGTGATGCCAACACCCTCTCCAATGCGTCACCTTGCTGACTCACGGCGTCAGACTCTGATGACCTCAAACCTTCATGAGAAAAGTGAAGAGTACGAATAAGACAAGGAAGACACTTACTGACCACATCTTAATTCATTTAACTTCTCATATGTGCTTCCTTCCTGTTTGTGTGGCCCTCACACGGCCTTGTGCCACTTTAGCACAAAGTCCTTTAGCCCTTAAGCGATTCCATGTCCATATTTGATTTTTATTCAAAGAAAAAAGCATCGGGGGAAAAAACAATTGGGAGCATCAATATCCCCAGGATTGTTAATACATAAAAAAAAAAAAAAAATCCGACCATGCTGACTTTTGTGTAGTGTAGCAGTTCGAAGCTAAATAAGAAAGACCATTATCATGCACTGAATCCAATGTGTGGCGCTATAGACTCCCATTCTAATTGCTAATTTTTGAGGCACTGTAAACGCCGTGTGTTATAATGCATTTCCTGTGATTTCTGCTTCAATCCGTTCCGTTGCAAGTCATGTACGTTTTTTTTTTGTTTGTTTTTTGTTTTTTTAAGGATTCACACCTTGAGCATGGAAGAATGTTATATGAACGGAACATTAAGCCTTAATATTTTATTTTAATGCTGTTCAAACATGAAACAGATTACAACCTCTATAAGACTGAAATTTCAGATAAATAAATAATACATTTTCATATAAATCTTACACTCTACAAGCTTACTGATTAGTTTTTTCTAAATTTGAATGAAAAAAATCGCAACAATCGACTTATAAATTCGTATCGGGATTAATCGGTATCGAATCGAATCGTGACCTGTGAATCGTGATACGAATCGAATCGTCAGGTACTAGGCAATTCACACCCCTAATATGTATGGATAGGTCTGATGCCACTGAACATTTTGAGTGGTCGGAAGTAAGAAAATATTCATAAATGACTTAGTTATCACGCTTCCAAAGTGGCCGACCAATGTGTGGACTGCATGATGCGTTTGGTAAGACATTTTTTTTTTTATTGCTCCACAAGGGTTAAATGGGTGACATCATCTCGTGGACATTTTAGCACCTGTTGCTCTTAACATAACAGAAATTTGGGTTGAGTATTTCACCTGTGTCATGGCCGTGAATTGTTTTGCATTGTACCATCAAAATGGAAGAATGTGCCTGCCTGTCAAAAGTGGTGTGTCTCGTGTGTCCAAAAAAATCATACAAATGGGCGTGAACGGCCAAATGTCAAGGGTGCAGCATTTTCTTCATACTCGCTTGTGTGATGAAGCGCCCTTCAACCACAAGTATTGCTGTGTTTGTACAAGCATGTTACAAGCGTGTTCCAGTGCGTGTGCATCTGCCCCTCCCTGCCCCGCTCATTATTAGTCAGGACACACCTGCCTCCCTCCGTCGTGTGTGCGCGCTCCCATTGGTCCGTCGCTCACATCTTCCTCTCTGGCTCTGCCTACCGTGTCATTTCTATTATTTTTTTTCTTCCCTTCCAGTCTAAGATGCCCCAGACGGCGAGAGGTGACATGTAAATGGCTTCCAAAGTGAAAGATGCCGTGGTGTGGTACCAGAAAAAGGTAAGAAGCGGGTTTGATGATTATTGGCCAATGCTGGCATCACATTGGCTGAGCTTTTTTTGTGTGTGTGTGTGTGTGTGTGTGTGTGTGTGTGTGTGTGTGTGTGTGTGTGTGTGTGTGCTGGAAACCATTCAGAGCCTTCCCAAAACTGTTCTCACAAAGTTGGAAGCATGTTTTTGCTAAGATGATGCTTGACCAAGTCATTGATTATTTATGGGGGTGTGTCCCAATACTTTTGTCCGCGCCGCGTATTCAGTGACATTTGCAGCTGATGTCTGTTCAAAGCAATGACGTGCACACGTTGAGAATACAAAATGTGCCGGCAAGCCGGTGTCGATTGTCATCTTGTTCCGTGGTTTCCGATATCGGATCCGCCGCCGGACTCCCGTCGCCAGCGCTGACCTTCTCTCCCTTCCTCACCACCCTGCAGCGCTCACCTTACATGTACGTCCGTCGCCTGGCTCAAGACGCCGCGTCCCTCTTTATTCGCCTCGCTGGCTCTCTGTCAGATGAACGTACGACGCTTGGCAACGTGCGTCGACATGACTCACGTTTCCTGTAACACATCTCAGCTGACTGCATGTAGTTGCGACCGGAGCTTCAGGCTTTTCACTCTTTCTCTCTCACACACGCACCCTCACGCACACGAGTTAAATTGTTGCTGTGTGAACTAGTGAGAACTTTTGAGTCATGAAAGATTGACAAGTGATGTGACGGCAGGGCTTGTGACCTGACAATAGTTTTCATACATGCAAACACATCATGAACTTCATCCAAATCTGTTTGTCAAGTCCCACATTTTCTTTGCAATATGTTCTGTGCACTCCCACTAGTTTAAACAGCATTCTGATTAATATTGCATTTGTGGAGTATGAATTAAGCAGACGGCGGCCATTTTGCTTTGTGCTGCCACTTTCTGTCGACTTAAAAAAATGAGATTGCAGTCCCAAGTGCTTTGGGTAACGAGGGTCACAATGTCACCTGTTTCCTTGATTTGGTCATGTGATATTCACAAGCTGAGCCCTTAGGTGCTGTGGTATCGTTTTCATTTGACAGCAACATGGCCGCCCTCTGAGATGGATAAAAACGAGCATCTCGATTGGGCTGTTTTACAACTACACACGGGAAGTATGAGACAGCTAAAGACTTAAGCTAATAATAACCTGATTGAAAACCATAAAGGCCCTTTTTTGTTACGGTCGATGACCCCATTGGTTTAGTGTGCAATTTTCAAGAAGGGTGCATATTAGGGATGTAACAGTAATTGCAATATCGTGATATCGCGATATTAAAACTGCCACAATATATCGTCGTCGTCATGTCACGATATTAAAAGCAGCACATCTGTTAGAAAAGTCAGATTGATTTCCATTTGTGCAGTTCTAGCAACCTCTGGTGGCTATTTTTTTAGTGCAGTTTAATTTTCATAGGGCATGTTTTGGCCCTTCTTATGTTTAAAAGCCACGATAATGGTCAGATGAAGGGGAACATAACATGCTTGTTGAATAGAGTCAAAATTAGTACCTCAATATATATATTATATTTATATATTTTTATATATAATATTTATATTTTTGTGGTTATTCATTGCTGTAATGTATAAAAACACAATAATGTGTGGGTTTGTTTCCGTTTTTTGATTTTTTTCCTTTTTTTTTTTTTATAGTATGAGCTTTTTTTTTTATACAATATTGTGACCTTTTTTGTAGCACCAACCTCCCCACAATATCGTGATAATTATCGTAACGTGATGTCTGGATATCGTTACATCCCTAGTGCATATGATAGGAGAGGGGATGGCAGAGGGATTTCAGAGCGCTAACCTCCCAGCTAACGGGAAACGCTTGGCTTGCTATTAATCTTGCACCTGTGCTCCATCCTCTTTGTGCGCTGCCCCACAGTCAGTGTGAAAAGGGCTGAAGAGGAGGCAATTGACCTTGAATTGTTGCCGAAAATGGAAATCTAAGGAGAGTGTGTAGCGCCTGATGAGCAATTCTGAGCACTAACATCCAACTTCGTTGGCACCAGGTGCCATAATGATGTCATGGAAAAACCCCATTTGAGGAAATGAAACATTTCATGTTGATCACCTAACAACGACGGTAGCACAGTGTAAGATTTGTTTTTATGTGTCTTGCAACTTTAGCTTCCATGTTCTATTTTTAGACGTCGTGAACACTTGAAATAGTTGAAAAGCATCCATGACAAATGACAGCACTTGACTGGATGTGATTTAGCCAGTTAATGACACACAAACACCTGTCAGAAGTGAAAATAAAGCCACACACACGTGCTATTCCTCATGATGACACGTTAAAACAAAGCAGGGGTTAATCTCGAGGCCGTCTGACCCAAATTTGCTTGCAACGGAACACCCAGTTGTTTTCTCCTGTGTCGTTAGTTGATTATCATCTCCATTAGCGACATTGGCGACGCTAGCATTGGATTGAAGGGTTAAGCCAGAGCTCAAATATTTGTTCACTCTTCAGAAAAAAAAAGAAAAAAAAACTCAATGATGAGCTAGTATTGTAAGCTTATATTTTTGTTCTTGTCATTGAATGGGAAATCAGTCACAGATGTACAATGTGGCAAACAAATCCCGGCAGCCGCTCTGTTGCGCAATTGTCGTTTTGTTTTGACATAATCCCCCCCCCCCCCCCCCCCCCCCTCTTACCTCCCTGCGTCGCCGAGTGTCGCAGCGGGCGGCACACTTGGGCCGGCCAGCCCGCATCCAGGCGGACTCGGCACGGCAATTCAAGTGTTAATAGAGTCATTTGGACAGAATGTAAACAAACACTGAGCTGAGCACTTAAGAGGATAAATTCCGCCGCTGTCAAATGTCACACAGATACCCAGTGTGTAACGCGTTTGAAGTCTTGACGGTGTTTAGAATGCAACTTTGTTCACAACCTGCAGCCGCCATCTTTCTTTCTACCGCTTCCTGTCGTCCAAGTTTGATCAACGTTTCTCGTGACAACAAACAACCTTTCATTCGACAGTGACAGTTCACGTGTTGTAAAAGTAGTTTAAGCCCGCAAGGTTTGTTTGTTGGCACACGTAAAGCACTTATCTCGTTCCCACGGTAACGCTATTGAGTCCACGTGACACTGACAGATGACAATTGCATGTGTGAGCAACATTCATTGTGGCCAAACAATTCATCACTGCCGTTAAACAATGGTGTAGTTTTCTAACATGACTTTCTAGGCAAAGAAAATATTGCGTTATAATTTTAAGGCGTGTGTGTATTTTGTGTATACACGCTCACAAAAAGTTTGAGGATTTTGAGTGAAGTTTCACGATGATTTTAAATGCTCTGTAAGCTTTACAGGTGAGCTTAGTTTGACAAAAGACGATATTATACACTTTTCCATGCATAAGAAGTCGGTGGTTTATATGCATTGCTGTTATGTACAAAAGCACAATATTGTGCTTTTTTTTTTAACAATATTGTGATCTTGTTTAAATATCGCAATATCGCGAACCCCCCCCACAATATCATGATAATTATCGTATTGTGACCTTCATATCGTGATAATATCATATCGTGATGTTTGGATATCGTTACATCCCTAGTAAACACACGTCGGTAACGACCCAAATGCCAACAATAATGCAAACAAACGCACTTCATAACTTCAACTAATCATGTTTCATGAAACAATATGTAAACATGGACTCCACTTTTTAAGCACTGAGCTGACCTAGACACTATATTGAATAAAATAATTCATTTTTGATCAGAAAATAAAGTCTAGTGACTGACAATTGCATTTGATGTCGATTTGAATTGTTCAGCCCAAATCAAACTGTCACCTGTTTTGAGCTACAGTATTCATCTCCTTCATGAATGAAGGAGTTCAAATGTCATCTTTCTAAGAGTAGTTTCTAATCTGTGTGTTTGTCTTATAGATTGGAGCCTATGACCAGCAGATATGGGAGAAGTCGGTGGAGCAGCGGGAAATCAAGGTGCCGCTATCTCCATTTTTTTTTTTCAGCACGTCACATTCATTTGTATTTTCTTTCTCACTTTCTTCAAGTTGTGTCCGCTCCCTCCCATCTCCATTCTCGTCCAGTCTTGTTCCGTTTGTAACCATTTCCTTTCTGCCCCACTTCCTCCTCTTCATCTTCACCCATCCTCCTCTTCAGTTTATATCGCGGGTGAGTATTGAGCGGCAGCGAGCGAGCGCATTGCACGTCCGCTCGCCCGCGCCCTAGACTAGCACGACGACTGCGACGGGGCAGGCAGCCTGTGTTTGTTTGGTGTGTTGTTAGCCCCCCATGCTTGCAGACATGACACGTGAGCACAGGTTGAGCACTCGGGGGGGGGAAACTCGAAGCACACGTTAGGCTAGACGCAAAGCTTGCGTTTTGCGTTCATTTCATTTCCTTTGAAAGCGAGTTGAAATGTACTTTGATGTAAGGGACAGGATTTGTTGCTAATAAGTCTTACGTGACAACGTATTATTTATCTAATATAATGCAAAGAGTCTCCCAATTGACTTCCATGGCTTAGGGGCCATTAAAAGATAAGAGGCCCGCAGATAAGAACACAGGCGGGCTGTTTGTTTTGAGCTGTCATACTGCCAACTGGATAAATCTCCTGCCAATGAGGAGCTATTGATCTCCTTGTTTGGGTTGGCGCCATCCTTATTTAACGAGCGACACAGACTTGGTGTATCTTTGAGCACAATCAAGAAATTGTCATCTGCAGTTCTAGTAGTTGGCTTTGTCAACATAGATATGATGATGATGATGATATGCAACTCAAACATGCACCTGGGGTGTGTTTGATCTGTATTTCTGCCTCTCATTCCATCCCAACACATGCTTGGTGTGGCTTGGTAGACGTGTCACTAAAAAAAAAAGAACACACACACTTCATGGTAGGGCTGAACAATGCAAACAATTCAAATGGACTGCACAAACATTTGCAGACACTCTTATTTTGTTTTCTGTTATTTACAAATTGTAAGTGATGGAAATCACTTTTTTTTTTTTTGCCTTGTTATAAGTGTCTCATCATTTGATGCCTTTTTAGAGATTTTTACGGTCTATCTTTCCTTGGCTTGTTTATGTACAATAATAAAAATGTTGACCTTCGATCCCCACTGAAGTGTCTTGATACATTCAGTTCTTAAAAACGTGTTTGATGAAAAGCTGATGTGATAAAGATTTGTTTGAATTGTCATCTGACTTGTGAAGTTGTCGTGAACGCTTCAAGGTGAATTGAAGTAGAAATTCAATTTTAACCAAACCTGTACGAAAGAATCATACAGGGTGTTCCAAAATGGTTGACCCCGTTCTAAATGCCCATATCTCGGAAACTGCTTGATGGATCTTAATGAAATTAAATACACTTTATGTTGAAGGTCATAAGTTTTATTGGTTAAATTTACAAAAAAGTACAAATATTTGTTGGTTCTATGACAGATTTTCACAAGTGTTCAACACCAAGTGGCAGGTTATATTTTGGAATTACAGCCCAAGTGCTTTTTAGGATGTTCAGAACTTCCATTCCTGTGTTTTGTGTAAGCACAAAATGTTACACACAAAAACTTGAAACGTTTCTACACAAGCTGTGAAAATTTGAGGTCATTCCAACGAAAATTGTCAAAATTACTGGCCTACGAAATGGGGTCAAACATTTTGGAACACCCTGTATATAATAAATCGGATAATGTTTCTTGTAATACAGATGAATTGATTGCTTAAAAAAAAAAAAAAAAAAAACATTCATGACAAGTGGACCTTGAAAAAAAAAAAAAGGAATTCAATTGCAATCACAGTATTGAAGGGGGGAAAACAAAATGTGGGAATTCATCCATCCATTTTCTTGACCGCTTATTCCTCACAAGGGTCGCAAGTGCTGCTGGAGCCTATCTCAGCTGGCTTTGGGCAGTAGGCGGGGTACACCCTGAACTGGTTGCCGGCCAATCGCAGGGCAAAATGTGGGAATTGTTCAGCCCTATTTCATGCGTAAAACGGAAAATGTCAGCAAATTGAAGAGGGCAGACGGCATCTTGTGATGTGATTTCCTTCATGCCAACAGTCCAGTTGTTCAGCATTTGTAGAAAGCCTCCCAAATATTTCATGCTGACTTTTTTTTTTTTTTCCTGCAGGGCCTGAGGAACAAGCCAAAGAAGACGGGTCACGTCAAGCCAGACCTGATCGACGTGGACCTGGTTCGAGGTGACTTCAAGTTCACACATGATGATGATGATGATGATGACCGCACAATCATTGATTTCTTTGTCTCCTTCTGAAGGCTCGGCGTTCGCTAAGGCCAAGCCGGAGAGTCCGTGGACCTCGCTGACTCGGAAGGGCATCGTCCGCGTGGTCTTCTTCCCCTTTTTTTACCGATGGTGGATCCAGGTCACCTCCAGGGCCATCTTCCTCTTGCTGCTGGCTCTCTACCTGTTGCAAGGTGGCTCTCCTGTCCTTTAAGAAAACAGCAACCTCTCTCGTTTATCTGTGTGTGTGTGATGACGTCGTGTGTTCTCCCACCGCAGTGGTGGCGGCCCTCCTGTACGTGAGCGTCCCGCAGCCTCACGGGATCCCCGCCACCGAGGTGTTCGGCGCCATCTGGCTCATGCTGCTGCTGGGCACCGTGCACTGTCAGATCGTCTCCACAAGGACGCCCAAGCCGGCCTCCAGCATTGGCGGCAAGAGACGCAGGTGATGGATTACAGGAGAAAAGTTGTTTGGATTTTCATTTGTCATGGAGGCATTCTGTTTTCAACATGAATTCAAATTTAGTTTCTTGTGTGAAGGCTGAAGATATTCCTCTCATTTTTTTATTTTTTTTTACATGAATCTACTTCCACATAACATTATTACAATTAGGGATGTAATGATATCCAGACATCATGATACAATATTATCACGATATGAAGGTCACGATACATAATTATCACGATATTGTGGGGAGGTTGGCGATACAAAAGAAGATCACAATATTGTAAAAAAATGAGCTTATACAAAAAAAAAAACACACACTATTGTGTTTTTGTACATTACAGCCATGAAAAATATTTGAAATATTAAATATAATATATGTATATATATTGAGGCACTCGTGCAAGCACACATTAAGTTCCTACACATATTGACTATGTTCACAATCATATTATGTTCCCCTTCATCTGACCATTATCCTGGATTTTAAACACAGGAGGGACAAAACATGCCTTGTGAAAATAAAACTGCAGTAAAGAACTAGCCACCAGAGGGTGCTAGAACTGCAAAAAAAAAATGGGAATCAACCTGACTATTTTAACAGATGCACTGCTTTATATCGTGACATGACGACAACGATATATTGTGACAGTTTTAATATCACGATATTGACATCGTTACATCCCTAATGACAATGTCCCTAAAAATCTCATTTTGTTTTCTTATTCCAAATATTGTCCCAACATTCTCCAAGTTAAAGCAAAAATTCATTTCCAATGGGACATTCAGCCCATTCATATGGTGAAATTGAATAACAATCAGCTCATTCAATTCACTTTGGGAAAGATTTTCTACATGCCAAAACTTCCAATGCACCACTAAAATTCCCACCAAAAAAACAAAACAAAACTCTTCATTCACAATGACATATGCGACAAAACAGATTGACATCATTTCTATTCCAAATTGGAATGCTCAGTTTTTCTCTGAGTCAGATTTTTATATCAATTAGCCACATTTCTCACCACTGTTAGAATTTTACTCCATGATAAATGTAAGTTTGCTTTGTGTGTTTTGCATTTGGATTTGTGTTGTGTGTTGGTGTGAAATTTCTCCACTCTCATTGGATGCCGTCAACTGAAAGAGCTCATTCATTCAAAGGGCGCGCATATTCCACGTTTTTCTGTTGATCTCCATCCACTTTGGACAAATAAGAGCTGAGAGGATGATCAGCGATCTTGATGGGGTTCATTCTCAAGGCCCATCAGGCGCGCGAGCATTAAGTGTCTGTCTGCTCTATTCTTCTTTCTCGACTGAAGGAAGTTGAGGAAGGCCTCTCAGATGGAGGTGCATAGGGAAGGCGAGGGCTCGAGCACTACCGATAATACACAGGAGGGGGTGCCACACCCCCAATCAGCCAGCGCCACAAACAGCCTGGGCGCTCTCTTCCACGACTTCTGGCATGATCTGTGTAAAGCTGGGTGTGTATTTGCCTTCTTCCTTTTTGAGTGGCCAAAGTCAGGCATGTTGTTGTGCTCGTCCTCACTCGCATGAAGAAGGAGTTGTCAATTATGTCATCATCCCATCTGTGTCCCTCCCGCAGGTCCAAAAAGTCCAAAGTGTCCATTGACAAGTCGACGGAAACGGACAACGGCTACGTGTCGCTGGACGGCCGCGTGACCAACCGCAGCAGCGAGGAGGGTCTGCAGCTGCAGCACGAGCAGCGCTGCCAACTCTTGAAGCGCCTTGACGAGGCGTGCTGGGCGGCGCGCGGGCCGCCCTCGCTCGCTCACGCCGCCCGCAGCGCCGGCCCGCCCCTCGCCGCCGCCGGCAGCAAGGTGAGCCGCCGCCACGCAAACGGCGGCAGGTCCCGCTGGCGCTCACTCTCACTGGGCGGCGTCCGACAGGCGCCCGCCGCCTCGGACGAGGCGTCCAGCGAGGAGGACCCCGAGGCGTCCTACAGCGCCCTCCGCAGGGGAGTCGACAGACTTAACGCCGACTGCTTGCTGCGAAAGCGCAAGGATGCAAACTACAAGAAAGACTACATTGTGGAGGTCAGCTCTTTAATTGGACTCTTTGAATGAATGAATGAATGAATGAATGAATGTGAGTGCGTCACAATCAAACAAACCATGTTGACTGATTTGTCAAGACTGAATTTTCACTAGAAAAAACGAGTGGAACCTTCGTTCTCTCGTAACCAACTGTCGAACATAGATAAGGTTTGCCTAAAATCTGGAGAAAAATAGTTTTTTGTGCAAACAAACATCAATCATGACATTGACTTTGATGTCAACTTTTTTTTTGCCGTAGTTTCATCCTATAAAATCAAGAAATTCAATATTTAATTTGATTTAAAAAAGTTGATTACAAAATAATAGCAGCTAATTTTAATCAGAGTTAACTGTTCCTAATTTTTTATTTTTTTTTAAACACTGATTTCAGAAATATCTTTTTTTTTTTTTTTATTCTAGCACGTTCATCCGTTTTGTTTTGTTTTTTTAGAGCTTAATTATTTGTTTTTAAGTTTAGTTGCAATGCAGACGTTACAATGCGTTGTAATTTATAGAAAAAAAGTATTCTACTTATTGCTCATCCTAACCTTTAATTTATTATTATTATTATTATAATAATTATTATTATTATTAATACATGATGTGCTGTAGAAAAAACAAGGGCAGATTCACAATAAGCACCAACAAAAACTAGTGTTGTTCCGATACCGTTTTTTGGCCCCCGATACCGATTCTGATACCCAGCTTTGCAGTATCGGCCGATACCATACCGATATCTAAGGTTTTTTTCCCTCAACATGACAAAGCTGCCCTGCCATTGGTTCAGAGCATTCAAGGGCCAATAGGATATCTTCGATCGGCATGCAGTGAACATGTCACATATCAGTGAATGTCGTGCACGAGCATGACACAAGATGCTGCATCCAAAATCCTATATTAGCGTTGGAATTAATGGTATCGGCATGTTACTTGTGAGTACTCACCGATACCGATACCACTGTTTTAATGCAGTATCAGCGCCTCTGCCGATAACAGTATCGTATCGGAACAACACTTAATAAAAAAACCTATAAAAGTGTTTCCATCTCTTGTTTAATAAAAAAAAAAAAAAAGTGGTAAAAATGAGTTGACCAGTGTCATCATGTATTTGAGTGAAATCCAAAGCTTTAGAGTGCCACCGTCTCCGTTAGTGTGCTCATATTTCAGTCCTTATTTTATGAAGGATTTTCAATGTCAAAGGCTGCCCTCTGCTGGTTGGTCAAACTGCTTGCACATCAGAAGCTGCATCAGACCCAAAGCAAAGCCTCCCAATGAAAAACATATCAAACCAAAATGTTTTATTTTGAATGGAACTCTGAAGTTATTTTTTGGCAATTAATGAGTGAAAAAGAGTCAAAAGTTTTGAACTTTGAGACTGATTCAATGCCTGCGCTGGGAAAAATGACACTGTTAATGTTGATTTTATTTATTTTTTTTTCTCTCTGTGTCAGGACGTCCCCAAGTCGGGCACCAGCTGCAGCTCCAGGTGCTCCAGCCTGAGGACTCCTGACTCGGAGAGCACTCGTCACGAGTCAGAGACGGAGGACCTGCTGTGGGAAGACTTCCTGCACTGCGCCGAGTGCAGGTCGTCCTGCACCTCAGAGACAGGTTAGAGATTCAAGACATTCCCCAAAAGCAAATTCCTTGTCATCTCTAACGTGTCCTTCTCCGCAGACGGCGAAGGAGGCGGCGCACCCATCTGTCCTCCCACCAAGAAGGAGTACAGAGACGACCCTTTCCATCAGGTCAGTATAAGCAAGCCGAGTGGCCGGCAGGCCGTCCAAGGTTGTTTGTTTGATTGTTGCTTTTCTGTCCCCAGGGCCACGCCCCCTGGCTGCACAGCTCCAACCCGGGCCTGGAGCGAGTCAGCGCCATCGTGTGGGAGGGCAACGAGTGCAAGAAAGCCGACATGTCCGTCCTGGAGATCAGCGGCATGATCATGAACAGAGTCAGTGGGCGGGTCATTTGTCAAATCCAAACATGTTTGTGTCTTCCAGTAGGGATGTAACGATATCCAAACATCACATACGATATTATCACGATATGAAGGTCACGATACGATAATTATCAAGATATTGCGGGGGGGTTGGCGATATTTAAAAAAGAGCACTATATTGTTAAAAAAAAAAAAAAAAAAAAAAAAGCAATATTGTACTTTTGTACATTTTTTTTTCTTATTTATTTTTTTGTACATAACAGCAATGCAAAAAACCACCTACAATCTCTAATAACAATATTGAGGCACTTACTTGCTAATGCAAGCACATTGATCGCTTCACAAGCAAATTAGATTTCCGTTCATCTGACAGTTAGCATAGATTTTAAACATAAAGGCCAAAACATCCCTCATGAAATTAAATTGCACTAATAAACTAGCCATTAGAGGGTGCTAGAACTGCACAAATGGAAATCAACCTGACTTTTTTAACAGATGTGTTCCTTTTAAATATTGTGAACATGACGACGACGATATTGTGGCAGTTTTAATATCACGATATTGCCCATATCGTTACATCCCTATCTTCCAGGTAAATCTTTACACTCCGGGAATTGGTTACCAGGTGTTTGGCAATCTGGTGTCAGTCACATTGGGACTCACTCCATTTGCTTACAGGTAACTTTGAATCCTCATTGATGGTGTTTAACGAGCTGACAGTAAATCAAGTGGTGATGTCGCTAACCACATTTTTTTTTTTCTACTGTTTGTTTTGCCGTTGATGCGGTCAGGCTGGCTCAGCACCGCGACTTGGACCAGCTGACCACGCTCTCGGCCAATGAGCTGCTGTCCGTGGCGCTGGGGGGCGGCAGCGGCTCGGACACCCTGGTGGTCACCATGGTAACGGTGAGCTTCATGGTGCGGCTCTGCCTCATTTGGCTCTTCTTCTTCTTGCTGAGCGTGGCTGAGAGGACCTACAAGCAGGTAATGTTGAAGTCTTTCATTTGTGCTATGTTCGTATTATCATTCTGATAAAGTAGTGTGGAAAATTAATCAGTGATGTTAAGCATGTAATTGAACTCAGAATGCATGCAATGCTTTCAATGTTCAACTTTATTACAAGCACAAATCCAAATCAAAAAGAAGCGCCTTGATTCAGTCGCAGAATGTTGCCAGCAGAGGGCAGCGTTTCCATTTGTCATATCAGCCCACAAAATATATGCCACAGAAGAGGCGGGACTGTTTTTGCACATCAGCTTTGATTCCGGTTCCAGTTCGCAATGTGTGGGCCGTGTCCCAATACTTGTGCTTCCGACTTTGTTTATATTTTAGACCCAGCCCTATTTAATAACTATACAGTGGAGCTACATCCAAACGTCTAACTGATTGAGTACTTGACTCGCCTGATATGGAGTGATCTCTACACAAGCTATGAGGAGGTTCCCAAATCTTCTGCCTTTTTGTTCACCCTTTTTATGGCTGCTGTGATCCATTGGCGATGCAGTGGTTCCTCTTTTGGTAGCCTGGAGAACGTTCAATCCTTTTTTGGCTCTTTTCGTTGTGGCAGTTGGTCCACAACAGCTGTCAATCATTGTGTGCGTTTCAGAGGTTGCTGTTTGCCAAACTATTTGGTCACCTGACTTCAGCCCGCCGAGCCAGGAAATCCGAAGTTCCTCATTTTCGACTGAAGAAGGTCCAGAACATCAAGATGTGGCTGTCGCTGCGCTCATACCTTAAAGTAACATTAAAGCAACATGATTTTTTTTATTGTCTAACTTAACGCTTTGACCGCCAAAAACGTTTAATGACGTGTGCTAAAATCCTAATGAATGCCGCCATAAACGTTAATTGACGTTTACTAAGGTTTGTTTTGTGTTTTTGTTTTTTTCCTCAATCAATGTCTTGTGCAGCACTGCCTGCTCAATGGGTTGTGGAATCAAAAACACCCACTAACTATGGCCAGCAGATGGCAGCGTTGTATCTCTTTTCAATGGGCTCACGCTATATGAAATTACAATGAAACACGACTGATATGATGAAAATGAACATTTTCAAGGATGATGTGAATGATCAAAGCCTTTGTCACATTAAATTTAATTCAGAGCGTCAATAAACAAAAAAAAATAGTGTCTAAGTCACTGTTGTGCAAAAAATGTATCTTTTCAATGTCAATCAAATTACGTATTTTTGAATGGTGATTACTAAAGAACAGAATAAGGTAGAAACCCTTTTTTTTATGTTTATGTAGTCGTAGCGCACAATATTTTTGTTTGAAAATGCTCGAAATCGGCTGGCACTGTTGTATATTTTTTTTTTTTTTTTTTTTTTTTTTTTTAAAGATATTTGGCAGTCAAAGAGTTAGAGTCAAATTGCAGCTTTTTTTCCTTCAATATTGCCATTTACTGAGACATTATTTTCTCAAGATCGTTATACAACAATATAGAAAGTATAGCCGGTCGACAACGTGAAATGATTCCGTTTCCAAATTGCTTTTTTTGCATGCGATTGATCGCTCAAGCCGATTTTGTTTCCGTTTCAGCGTCGAGGTCCCCAACGCTCCGTCGACGTCATCGTGTCGTCTGCCTTCCTGCTCACGCTGTCGGTTGTCTTCATCTGCTGCGCGCAGGTAACGTGCCGTCCACACAGGCGCCGGCTGGCCTCGCCGTCGTCATGACGACGCTTGTCGTTGTCGTTGTTGCTCCTCGCGCAGCTGCTGCACGTGCACGAGACCTTCCTGGAGTGTCACTACAACTGGGAGTTGGTCATCTGGTGTTCCAGTCTGTCGCTCTTCCTGCTCCGGTTCGTCACGCTGGGTTCCGAGACCAGCAAGAAGTACAGCAACACCTCCATTTTGCTGACTGAACAGGTGAATGAAAACACGCAACACGCACACACACGCACTCGTGGTACTGATTTTGTGTGCGTGTCAGATCAACTTGTATCTCAAGATGGAGAAGAAGCCCAACAAGAAGGAAGAGCTGACGCTGGTCAACAACGTTTTAAAACTGGCAACCAAACTACTCAAGGTGATGTCATCAATCAATGGATCAATAGATCAGTTTAGTGACGTTTTTGCGTGTTTGTTGCGTCGCAGGAGCTGGACAGTCCTTTCCGGCTGTACGGTTTGACCATGAACCCGCTGCTGTACAACATCACACAGGTGGTCATCCTGTCCGCTGTCTCGGGAGTCATTTCGGACCTGTTGGGCTTTAACTTGAAGGTGAGCGCAACACAAAAAGCGCGCATGCATGCGTGTGTGTGTGTGTGTGTATAACGCGTGCGTGTGACTGTGCGCAGCTGTGGAAAATCAAGTCGTGACATGAAGATGACTGACTGAAGATGATGACGACGACGAATCATCGGAGTGCTTTTTACCTTCAACAAGCTATTTACCCGCTCAGTGTTCTCACTTTTTATTTAACTTAACTATTTATGACATCACACATTGAGCCGAAGTGATTGTACTCTTCTCATCAATATTATTTCCATGTCGCTCCTCAGCTCACTTCCACGTTTGAAGGCTGTTTATGTTTTCATTTTGTTTTAAAGGGTCTGTATCATGAAAAATGAACTTTTTGATCCAAGGACAAAGGCAAAGACAAATTCCTCACCAAAAACACCACCCGACCAAGTGGTGTTTTCCTCCATTCGACCGCCTCCACAACATTTTTTGCCGTTTAGTTTCAAATGTTTCTTGAAGAATTGAACATCCGTCCGATTTCCACAGTTCAAGAAGCCGCGGTTGTACTGAAGCGGCTGGCCAGTCTCGACATGGGGAGAGGCGGGGTTTGACTGAACCAGCAAAATAACTCATCTTTGCTAAAATAAAAAAATAAAAAATGACATAACCATGTTGATAAGATGGAATCCTATCGATGCCTATAGTTGGGCTTCAAATAGCGTGATACGGACCCTTTAAAAATGTACTCATGTGTCCTGCCTGCTTTTGATAATAATGCAGTTACATTTTTTCAACACAGAACTCGTCGGTACAATTCCTAATATTTCATGTTAACGCGAATGTTGTGGCAAATCAATCATATGACACCTTTGTATCATAATCCATAATTGGCTGAGTCAGTGCTCCAACAGCCACAAAAAAATAATGAAGGAAAGGTATCAAAAAGAAACATGAATTCCAAATAACAAAGTCATGACTTGTTTTTTCACATTTTTAATGGAATTATTTAATTGGATTTGCCCATTTCAAACACAATGAAATGAACAGTATTTTCTCTCTGAGCCGAGTCAGCACACCAAACAAATGGCGATGTAAAGTTTGGCGAGGCCGTAATGATTGGTCAGTGTGCATGCAGCAGTATTAGTTTTGTAAAGTCGGTTTATGTCAAGCAAAAGAACATGCACTTTAAACATACAGTGGATCAGTCTCATCAAATTGAAATGAATTGACATGTATAAAGTTGTTGTGTTAGCATGTTGCTAACATTATTATTCATCATGTGCGTTCGAAGGAGACCAAAGTGCTTACTTTTACTGATTGTTTGCTTCCTCTTTTTTTTTTTTTTTGCTTCCTGTAAAGAATGTATTGCAGCTTTAAATTGTTTTTGTCGGGCTGTACTTTTTGTGTTTTTGTTTATCTTGTGGTCTCTTTGTATTTTCAAGTTTGTTCTACACACATTTGTGGAGAAGAGGCATGTTTGAATATGTGTTTTATTTTTTTAAGTGACAAAGAAGTTTATGTTGGAACATGAAGTTCAGACGCTCCAAATAATTTAAGATTTTGAGATGGAGCTGGTCTGTTAACATTTTTACAATAAAATCCAAGCGCTGGATGAAAAAACACCATAGTTTTGTGGGGGGTTTTTTTGTTTTGTTTTGTTTTTTTACAAAGCTTTCGCACACACACAAAAAGTACAGAATGTATATGCAACTTTTTTTTTTTCGTCATTCTTAAAGGCCCCAAACCCAGCTGAGATAGGCTCCAGCACCGCGACCCTTGTGAGGAATAAGCGGTCAAGAAAATGGATGGATGTCTAATTTGTATCTATATTTAGCTATTTATATCATATATCTTCCCCTTCTACGTCTGTCTTTGTATATCACCCTCAAGGTAAAGTACTTTACATTCTCATTTGCTGCTGAAGTCCACCAGGTGGCGCTGAATCATCGCCGGAGAACCTAATCATGACGCTCTCCTCTTTCTTCATCGCTACATGAGCTGATGGAAAGACATACTTGATGATCGTGCCTTGTAGACTATTTTGCTCAATGACTCACAAATCGTCTTTCCTTATTGAAATACATGGAAATGGCAATGGGCTCTTTGCACAGCTCGACTACTTCCTGAACTGAATACCACGTTTTTGTTTCGTGCCTTTCACGAGTGGACAAACTGATTAATCCAGGTGTGTCTGGCCAATGTTGTTGTCGTTACTGAGATCAGGCACACCTGGATTAATCGGCTTGTCCACTCATGAAAGACAGGAAATGAAGGACTGGTGTTGTGTTCAGGAAGTAGTGGATTTGTGCAAAGAGCCCATTATGTGGGCTACTTTCTAAAAGCATAGTTGCAAATGGAGACAGACTGTCAGGAATTATGCAGTTTTTGGACAATGACAATAGACGGTGCTGGCCACCTGGGGCCAGTATAAAGCATCTCTTCATTTTACATGCTTGGGACAACTAAAGCTACATTTTGTTTGGAAAAATATGACAATAAAATGGCTCAAGAGTTTCAGAGAGCCATCTTCCATTTTTTTTTTTTAACTATAGTCACTGAAGTTCCAACATCAATAGTTGCGGGAAGAATGTGGTACATAGCTGCATACCAGTATTTTCTTTCTTCGTTTTGATTCCTCTCATCCTGCTGCCCTTCTTCACAGCTGGAGGACTGCATCCAGGAGGGGTTGAAGTGGGTGAGTAGTTTGAAATGTTTGAATACTCTTCACAATCTTCCAGTCATTACTACTTGGACACTCTGTGTTTTGTTAGTCTTCTTTCGGTGGTTGATGGTTGGCTTAAATTGTAGGAATGCAGCCACAAAATATCTGTTGCATTCTCTTCTGCACTGTTTCCATACGGAGCCCCTCTGGTGTCAGGGTCTAAATTTATTTATTTTTGCTAATCTGTACCCACAGTTTAGTAATCCGTACCCACAGTTTTGTAAACTGTACCCACAGTTTAGTAAACTGTACCCACAGTTTAACAATCTGTACCCACAGTTTAACAATCTGTACCCACAGTTTAGTAATCTGTACCCACAGTTTAGTAATCTGTACCCACAGTTTAGTAATCTGTACCCACAGACTGCCACAGTTAAGTAAACTGTACCCACAGTTTAACAGTCTTTACCCACAGTTTAGTAATCTGTACCCACAGTTTAACAATCTGTATCCACAGTTTAACAATCTGTGCCCACAGATTGACTGGTGCCCCGGACACCAGAGGGGCTTAATAATTTCAACTGTTTTTTTTTTTGTTTTTGTTTTTTTTGTTTTTTTACTAGTTCAACTAGTAAGTACCTACACCTTTTTGCAGTGCAATTGACAGTGCATTTGCACTAAAAAGTAGTCACACCATGAATGTTAGTTTAATGAACTGCTTTTAAGTATTAAGAATTAAAATGCAACATGTAAAACAAAAAAAACAAGCAGAACACTCTTGGTGACGAGGGTCCTTGAAGGCAACATTAACGAAACATGGGCCCAAGGGTCAAGCAGCTGCAATTTATATTTAATTAAGTCACAGTTTAAAAAAAACAAGTTTATTAGAGGAAAATAATTGAGAATGGTAATGTGGAAATGACAATTAATAACATGTTTGTTTAAAAAAAAAATAAAAAAAAAAAATAAAAGTTTCTTCCGACATCATGCTTTTTCAATGTAGTAGTACATGTACATATAAGTAAATATTCAAAATCCAATGAAGAAAATATGAGAACTATCGAGCATATCGGTACTAACTACAGTACTGCTGAGACTATTTCTGTGAAAAGTACTCACAGTAACTAGCGGTTGCTCTCGCATGGCGTCTGGGCATTGTTATGATGTGCTGTGATGAAGTGTTTTCAGACATACACAAAAGGCTCTCGGAGGAATAGATAAAAAGTCAAATTGGACTTTCAAATAAAGGCTTGTTGAAAAAAAAAAAGCCATTTGCAAATATGTGGCAAGAAGTCAATAGTCTATTACAGCGCAGAGAGATGGTACAAAAGTGTCATGTTTACACTATGGATTGATGCGTGCGCACACAAAGACACACGCGCGCACACGCACCTGAGTGGTAAACCAAAAGCTTCCCCGGGGATGAGAAAGTCTTTCATGTTGTTCTATTGATGGCGGTTTAATAATGAAAGCGCTCATTTAAAGCTGTCACAACGTTCAAGAGCGCATGTAATGTGATGCATATTGCGTATGCGTGGTCATGTAATGCATATTGATTGTCGCATAATGTTGTGAGGTCCTGCAAGATTCCCGACCCACCCACATAAAATATTTGATTGATAAAAAGGTGTATTATAAATAATGGAAGTAATTAGGTAGACCTTATAAACTTAGTCCAGTGTCCAAATCAATTAACTGATAATGTCTGCTGGTGTGTTTTAATCTTAACTCTTTTACTGCCACACGTTAGGGGGGACAAAAAAAACAAACACAGTGCCATTTCGCTGATTACGAGCATTCATCAGATTCCGTCACATTTCATTGTAATTCCATACACCAACAGCCCATTGAAAAAGAGACACAATGCTGCCATCTGCTGGCCATAGTTAGGTGGTGTTTTTGATTCCACAACCCATTGACCAGGCAGCGCTGCACTTAGATGTTGCTCCGTCCATTTAAGAAAAGAAAAAAACAAAACAAAACGTAGATGACGTCATTTCACGTTTATGGCAGCATACATCGGGATTTTACTAATCGTTATTAAACGTTTTTGGCAGTCAAAGAGTTAAAATGATTTCCATCGACTAGTAATGTCTGTTAGTGAGTTTCACAAGAACGAGAGAGAATTTGAAAGTAACACTTAATGTTTACTTGTGAGTTCGAAAGATTAATTTATCAACTTCATCTATATCTATTGTAATGGCGTATTATCAGCTTCACATGATGAAAGATTTTCATCGACTAGTAATGTCTGCTTATGAGTTTGATTGGATCTGTCCATTGGCTTGCAATGTTTACTTGGGGATTTTATATCAACTCGGCGCGGTGGCCTTTTTTCTCCATAGAAGCAGAAAATAACGTGAAATCAATGTGCTCGACTTTGTGAGTGGCAACATTAAGATGGCCGCCGGTGGCTTCACTTGTACAACGGTGATAAAGCGGCATTGATAGTCCAGTCATAAACAAGTCTGTGCCATGACGACGCTCTTTGTAGACAGCTCGAATAGAGTGATCTTGATGCACATTCCATCGACTCGTCATGTCTACTTGTCAGTTCCACCTCATGGACAGCTAATGAATAGCTCCGTGACAACGAAAAGGAGTGTTATTATTCACACTGGCGCATCAATGCACCTCACGGCAGCTTTATCATGCACACAAGGTGTCCAAATATGGAAACGGAGGAAGAGAAAAACGTCGAGCGAGCATCCCGCTCGTCATGGCGACACGCCGGCTACATTGTGCCTCGGTCATGTTTAATAGATAATTCATACTCGGCTGAATATTGAATGTGCCGCGGCGGCGATGTAATTTTAATCGACGCCCGCAGTGAGACACGAGAGCAGGCGGGATTCTACCTCCTGTATTCCAGCTTTTGTTTTTCCCTATTTCAAGTACAATTAAGTCACATGACCCTTCCGGCATATCGGGAATGTGGAGGATGCACTCGTTGAGTGAGGAGCCACATATTTTCACACTGATTTTCATTTTATATTAAAGAGGAAGTGAACCCCCAAAAATGTTTTTGACAATAATAACCCCACGAGTCCGAATATGTTATTCTGTTTAATATTGCGTTAGTAGAAAGGCAAAATCCAGCCTTTTTTGTCCATCTACGGGGCGGCCATTTTGCCACTCATCACATCATTGTTGTCATCTTCAGTCGACAGCAAGTGGCAAAATGGCCGCTCTCTGAGAAGGATAAAAATGGCTGGATTTTTGCTTAAAAACTCGTATTCCTTGTAAGAGCCAGCTTCTGTAGCCAGGGATCGGTCCGCTAAGGTCCCCATCCTTGGCTGCCACCGAAAGGAAGGTGTTGCAGTAACCTCTAAAACCACCGGATGGCACTGTGGTGAAAAAAGTACATTTCCAAAACTTTAGACACAGTGATGCTGATGTTGAAATATTTTTTTTAAATTTCTTTTCCTGTCGACTCACCCTATAAAATAATTATACATTAAGAAATAATTATATAAAAATGTCTACATCTATAAAAATCTATTTAAGAAATCTAATTATGCACAATTTGTCTTTTTTTTTTGTACCCCCAGTTACCCTGATGCTGCGTCATCAGTAGATGAATGAGTAGTCCAATGTAAAGGGCCTTGTTATGTGGAAAACTATATAAAGTTGTAGCGTTTCCCATTCTACACGCACACACATGCAAGGTCCCATGCAGCGTTTAAAGAAGCCAAGCACTGCTTGACGACTGGCCACAACACAGCTGCTGCACTGGACCATTTGCCCTCTTTTTTTCTTTTTTTTCCCTCTCTCCTTCCTTCCTCCCTTTTCATTTGCCATCCGGAGCTCCAAAAAACTAAGAAGGGAGTTTTGCTTTTTTTTTTTTATGCTAGCACGCTAGGCTACGTTTTATGTGGCACTCATTCATGTTTAAAAATAACAAAATGTTTGAAATAGAGGAGAAGTCCATTTTTGTTCACACTGCTCATTTTAAACTAATGTGACGATTTAAAACGGACGCACCTGGTTAATTAATTGATCCATTAATGATATGTGCGTCAACGGCTGTTTCCTTTGTATGCCGCCATTAAAGTGGAGAGTTTTGTTAGCTCCCAGCAGTTAACGAGATGCTCATCAGAGCGAGGCCGTACGAGTGTTATTAAAATTTCACAAGCCTTTGCCACACTAATCCTGTCATATTCGTTTTTTTTTGGAGGCGGGGGGGCAGGGATGCCTTTTGTCTCGACGAGGGTTTTCTTCTTGTTCGCTCGAGGAGCTCGTCGACACGCCGGCTCTTGAAAAGAAGTGATAAAACGCTCCTCTTATCTGCCACCATGCAATCTGCACACACTGCAGGCCTCCTTCTTTCCTCCTCCTTCCCTTTTTCATGAGCGCATGAAAAAGAAGTCACGACATAAAAATCATTAGTGGTCTGGCATTTAAACGCACGCCTGTCGTTTCGGGGACACAAATGTCAAACTCATAAGGTCCAAATAGCCTGAATCGGATTCAACGTGAACATTTAAATATTGCCTAATGCTGATGATGGAAGATTTGCGCCTGCGTTGTGCCCGCTGCGGCTTTAATAACGCGCCAAACAAGGTGTGTAATTGTGATGATTTAATGGTGCATTCAAAGTGGATGCTTCATGGAGCAATGCGCCTGAACGCATCACTGCAAACTGACTCACACTTTTTTTCGGCTTGCTGAAAATTGTCCTTCGTAGTAATAATCAGAATCATAATAAAAAATGTGAGCAGTGGCAAAGGGGCCCCTCACACTCTTCTTGGTGACTCTAGAAAATGATCCAAAAAGGCCATCCACCACTCGTATTGAAAAAAAAATAAATAAATCTTTGCAATTTAATGTCATCCAGTTGGGTTCGGCTCGTTTTGCCGTTCCCTCGTGTTATCCAATCAGCTCCCCAAGCCACTTGTGTCTTGTCCAGGTGTGTCTCGTTACTATGTGTATTTAGTTCCCTGCTTTCGTTGAGTCTCTTTTGTTGTTGTCATCATCACACCTTGTTTCCCTGCGCTAGTGAGTCCTGACTGTTGAATTTGAAAGTAGTAAGTTTAGTTCCCAACTTTGTTTTGTACTTGTATTTTGTGTTGCACTTTGTTCTGAGTTAAATGAAAACTTATTTAAGAGTCAGGGATCCGCAATCAGCGTCTCTAATCCTTCTCCTGTGGATCTCTTTTTAAAAAAAAATAAATAAATAAATAAAAAAAATGTATGTATGTACTGTATATATGTGTGTGTGTATGTATGTATGTATATATATATATATATATATATATATATATATATATATATATATATATATATATATATATATATATATATGTGTGTGTATGTTACATTTTTTTTTAGATAACATTTTCTTCAAATGAATTGTTTTAAATTAAAATGAATTATTAAATATTAAAAAAAAAATCAGTCTAAATTTTTAAGTTGTCAGAAGATGAAAGTTTTTTTTTTTTTTTTTTTTTAAATTAAAAATATCGAAAAAAATGAAGAGGAAAAGCAGAAATTTACCATAAAATGTCCATGAAATTGCCGATAATGTCAGAGAATTTAATAAAAAAAAAAAATAAAAAAAAAAGGCAGAAAGGAAAATGTTCAAAAAGGAACCTAAAATAACACGAGAGAAGCAGAAAATTACAATAAAATATTATTGGAATTGCCAAAAAACTCAAATGTTATTTTAATTTAAAACAAAAAAATGGCAGAAAAGAAACATTCAAAAAGTAACTATAAAATGTCCAGAAACAAAAGAAGAAATCCCAAAAATTACCATAAAATGTCCACAAAATTACAAAAAAAATGACAGAAATTTGCTCACAAAAAAGGCAGAAAAAAATGTAAAAAAAGAAAAAAAATTAGCCATAAAATGTCCAAAAAAGGCTGAATAGAGGTGGAAAATGAACACAATATGTCCACAAAATTACCAAAAATGTCAGAAATTTAACAGAAATGCAGAAAAGTTTAAAATGTATGAAAAATTGCACACACAAAAAAAAATAAAAATAAAAATGAAATGTAGAAGAAAATGAATCTCAAAGTAGTGGATGCTGCATATTTTTGTGTTGTGGTGCAGCTCTAATTAGTTCTTGGGCCCTCAGTACATTAGGCTAACAATAACAAGGTGTCCTTCAAATGTTTTGCGACATATTTTTGTCTTTTTTTTTTTTTTTTTTTTTTCAAGTTGCTAACTGCTAATCTAGGATGAGTTCGCCTTTGCCTACTTGTCGAACCCTGACAATGTTCAAAAGAACCCTCAAATGGCTGCTGCAAACCAAAATCATCTGCTTGCTCCATGTAGGTCACTCAGTCATAATCAATAAGTCCAGTCAGCTGTTCAGCAGCGGATCTCATTGGCCCGGAGAAAGACCACGTTGGGATCCCCTCCGTTGTGCGTTGCTGTTGTTGTCGTCGCACGGGAACAAATTGGCCCGCATGCTTGACTTCCTGTTTGAAGTTCTGGAGGGAAGCCCGCCATCTCTGCTCGCTTTTAGGGCTCGCTCACGTGCTCGCGCCGCTGCCAGCCTCACACCCAAAGGGGCCTCGCTCGCTTAACACATTCTTTTCCAGACCAGCAAAAAAAAAATGCATCATTTGACATCTATTTCCGTCAATGGCAGTGAATGAGTTAATAACCTACGCGGGTGAGACGGATACTCGCCAATAAGAGACACAGCATACGGTGTGTGTGTTATATGTGTGCGTGTGTTCCTACAGGGAGTGATAAAAGCACAGCGCAGTGTGATGTGCATCATTTGTTTGATAAACGAGCCGAGAAGCACAGTGTGGACGCGCGCGGGGGCCGGTTAAAAGACACAAGAGGGAGGTTACACAATCTCCTACCCGTTTGGATCTCCTCACTGACATCAGCACTTTTTCTTTTTCTCTTTGCACCAGCAGGCCCCACTTGTGCTTAGCCGAACCTTAAAACCGAAAACCTGAGCCCTTTTTGCTCAAAGACGCAACTAGGAGAAGGATGAAAGGTACAATTGAATAAAAATGATTTCTTCCTAGACGAGATCATCAAAACCGTAATTCCCTAATTGTATAACTGCAATGGTCTAATTTGATTTAGAATTAATTTCAGTTGAAATCAAATCTTTAAAAAAAAACAAAAAAAAAACTTTTTAGTGTTTTTTTAGTGTATTAATTTTAATGACCAATACTTTCTTTTATTGTTTACAATTACAAGAAAACTAACAACTTTTTTGCTCAGGAAAAAAAAATACTATTTTGGTGCAATAAAAAAAAAAGTCTGAATTCATAAAAAAAAAAATCATGCCAATTTTTAATTATTGCTTTTAAATAAAATATTTTTATTTTTTTAAAGCAAAAAAATAATTTATAAAGCAATTGTTTTATGAAAAAAATGAGTACATGTATATTATCACTCGGGCAAAATATAAACAACAAATAAAACCCTGACATTTTTTTTTCACAAATATTGTTAATTTGTGAATATTACCGGGTAATTTGTAGGGATGTAACGATATCCAAACAAGATACGATATCATGATATGAAGGTCACGATACGATAATTATCACAATACTGTGAAGGGGATGCCGATATTTAAAAAAGATCACAATATTGTAAAAAAAAAAAAAAAAAAAAAAAAAAAGAGCTCATACTAAAAAAAAGCACAATATTGTGCTTTTGTACATAACAGCAATGCATATAAACCACCTACAATCTCTAATAACAATATTGAGGCACTTACTTGCTAATGCAAGCACACATTGATCGCTTCACAAGCAAATTAGGTTCCCTTTTATCTGACCATTAGCATAGATTTTAAACATAGAAGACCAAAACATCCCTAATGAAAATTAAATATCACTAATAGACTAGCCACTAGAGGGTGCTAGAACTGCACAAATGGAAATCAACCTGACTTTTCTAACAGTGTTCCTTTTAAATATTGTGAACATGATGACCACGATATTGTGACGATTTTAATATCACGATATCACGATATTGCCCTTATCATTACAGCTCTCGTAGTTTTCAGTTTTCTCAGCTTTTTTTTTTTTCAATTGAAAGTGTTGAAACTAGAGAACAAATTTATTAAGTGCATGAGTGCTCAGTGGTAGAGTGGTTGTCTCCCATCCGTGGGTTCGATCCTCACCTTTGGTGACCATGTGGAAGTGTCCTTGAGCAAGACACTGAGCCCCGATTTGCTCCCAGTGGACCTGGTAGCAGCCGACCACTGGCCACTGGTGTGTGAATGTGAGGCTTAAATTGTTAAGCGCTTTGGGCACCATATGGTGTAGTTAAAGCGCTACATAAAAAAAACAGAGCAAATGTAATAATAAAAATTCGTCCTCACTACGCAGGAGCCATGAAGGATTATGTCGCCTCAAGATTTTTTTTTCTTCTGTTTTTCTGACAAAAAACAGATTAAAAATTGTTAGGTTAGCTACATCTGAGATATATTTTGCTAAAAATGAATCGCTCAAATGCATCAGTGCCCTGAAGGTAATTTCCGTTTTAATTAACCTGCAAAAGAGTTTGGCGAGAAGACGTGACCACAGTTCTTTGTTTTTCTGACGTTAAAGACAGCTAACCATCTGTCCTCAGAATCATTCGGCCAAGTTCCGCGGAGTGTATTTATAGAAGGCGTCAGTTGTTTTGGCACAGCAGCACATGGCTACAATCGCCATCGATCGACTCTTTGCGTTCGTCCCTTCCGATAAATCATCCGCATGTGGCGGTTAAGGTGTCATAATTGTTTTGTGGAGTTCCATTCCGCTGCTGCGCCAGCGCCCCCTCTTGAAGGTCGCGTCTCATCGACGCTCGGGCCGCTTTCGCGCGCCGGAACTACGCCGCATCGACCCCATCGACTCCACACGTGGCGGCGAGTTGCGCACCGCAGGCACAGAGGAGTCATAAAAAAAAAAAGGCGCTAATTTATTGTTTGGAATCGCTGAATGGCGACGCCGTGTGTCGAGTCGACACACGCTGAGGTGACACGTGGGGATGGCGGCGGACGTTTTGATGGATGGTGGTGAAAACAATCAGCTGATATTGATAAGTGCCAGTCGATAGTTGTTCGCTCAGTGACGACCTTGAAGGGAAAAGAACACAACAAACATATTAACAAGGCAATAATAGGCAGCACATTCAAATTGAAGTAAATTATGTATTTGAACAAATTTCTTGCGCCCTCTTGCAAACACGCTGAAAGAGGCAGGCACATACAGAGGTACCGCTACATACGAAATTAATTGGTTCTGGAAGAAAGTTAAGTAGAAAATTTTGTAAGTGGAGACGCGTTTTCCATGTAAATGCCCTAATCCGTTCCAAGCCTCCCAAAATTCAGACATAAACGTTTTATAAAGCATAAAAATGCATCAAAACATGTAACAAATACATGTTACAATTAGATTATTGCACAATAAATGAGAGTTGTGCATAATGTAAAAAAACAAAGAATAAAAATAATGCTCATTTACCTTTTTAACTGCTGTCCTCTTCGTTTTTTGCCCTCTTTGGTTCATGTTCTCTCTGTGTTTTTGCCTGGTGTTTTATCCAATGATGTTTGCTCCTTTAAAAAAAAAAAAAAAAAAAAAACTTAAAGAAAGAAATGTTTGCATTTTTTTTTTCATCATTTTAGATAGGATATCTAAATAAAATAGTGTCTATTTCTACCCTTTTCTATTTATGGTAAACAGTATACAGTGCAGTTTATGGTGTAAAATAGTAAAAAAAAAAAAGTTGAAAAAAGTTTTTTTTTTTTTTTTTTTTAAAAGACTTGGAACGGATTAAAATTATTTACATTAATTATAATGGGAAAAATTGTTTCGGATTTCGAACAAATCGCTTTTAGAACAGCCTTCTGAAACGGATTATGTTTGAAAACCGAGATTTGACTAACTGGCAAATGTTTTTTGCTTTTCTGTTCCATACTTTTAAAACTTGGCAATTTGGAAGCAAGCAACAATTCTTGATAAGATACAGTCCATTTTCCAAAATATTTGAATCACGTCTTCTTTGCCCCTTTTCTAACTTTTACGTTCTTGGTGGAGCCCCCTGCTGCTGCTGTTGTTGTTGACGATGGCGGCGCTTGCTCCGAGTACATCCCGGTCCCAGATGGTCCCAGCTGTGTTGTCAGGTGGGTTTTTGTTTGAATGGCCGCCTGCCGGGAATGGCGAACAAAGGGCATGACCGCCGTCGGCTCGTCTGACGGAAATAAAGAGGCCATTTCGGAACACATTAGCGCTCATCCAGGGCGGGGTGGTACTAGGGGGGCAGCCACGTTTGCATTCCAGTATTTTTTTTTTTTCTTTTTAAAGGCCCAGTATGCCGGTTTCACTCAGGAAAATGCACTTTTTAAATACAGGATGTACACACTTTAACTTTCTCTCAGTCTACACATCTTGGTTTATGTTAATATTTGGTGGTGATTTTGTCCTAAGTACCCACCCTCCCAGCCTGTATTTTCTCATTTTGTGTTTGTTTTGTAAGCAGCGGGACGTTTCTGTTGAAAGACGGTGTTTACACCCCTCCAGCCAATTGCAGAACGGGGGGTGGGGGCTGGGGGGGGTCGCAAACGGGACCGGGCGAACGTGTCGGCTGCGTGACGTCACTCCCGCGGCAATTTGAAAGCACGCGCATGGATTATTAATTTTTTTTCTCACTCACTCACTCACTCACTCACTCACAGAAGCTTACGTGTGTGAATGAGTGAGTGAAGAAAAAAAATAATCTGTGCGTGCTTTCAAATTGCCGCGGGAGTGACGTCACTTCGTCGACACGTTCGCCCGCCCCGTTTGTAACTCCCCCCCTGCGATTGGCTGGAGTGTGTGTTTCAACAGAAACGTCCCGCTGTTTACAAAACAAACACAAAATGACAAAATACAGGCTGGGGGTGTGGGGGGTTAGGACAAAATCACCCCCACACGTGAAGAAAAGCCCATATCTGTAAATTGAGAAGTAGTTTGTTTGTTTAAATCCTGTATTTCTAAAGTGCATTTTCCTGAGTGAAACTGGCAGACTGCGCCTTTAAAAACACACGACTATATTTTTACTTTAATATTTTTAAGTGTTTTTCTTCCACTTTTCTTTCACATATGGATGTCATCTTAAAACTCATTCACTGCCTTTGACAAGTATACTTGTCAATTGTATTTTTTAGAGCGGTGCTAAATGGGGGCGAATCTGAGCATGCTCCACTGTAAATATCAAACTTGGAAACAACTTTACTGATGCCCAACCACCGGTAGATGACATCATTGCCCCATTTTATAGGAAATAAACACAGTTTCAGAGTCCATGGGAGAAATGGCCGTATTTAGGCAAACCTACATTTTTCTGCTGTCAATTATAAAAGAACGGGACGGGACAAAAAGTAGGGAGTCTATTCTGTTATTTGGTAGATTCGGTTTATATATAATTATTGAATGGAATATCACGTGAGTATTGGAAATGTAAAAATTTTCTATAATGACTGGCAGTGAATGAGTTACCAATTTGGTTTTCTGTTCAAAAGTGGCACACAGGTTAAAGTTTAGGTGCCCCAAATAAGGTAACAGATGTCCAATCCAATCCTTCTCTTTTTTTTTTTTTTTTATGAAGAGACATTTTCTTTGCTTTAGATTGAAAAGCCATTACTGATAAGACTTGCAGGCTATAGCGGGAAGACAGAAAGAAGTCATTATTAGAGATTAATGAGTTTTTTTTTTTTGGGGGGGGGGTGGATAAACGTTGAGTGGTGGGCCGCATTGTCGCCCATGAGACAAATTGGGGCGAGTGCTGTTTTTTTTTCTTTTTCTTCTGTCTGTCACGCTCGGCCGCTCACGTCCGAGTGTTTTGGCTCCTTCAAATGAATTGTCACTCCCAAATCAAGTATTGGACACAATGGGGAGGGATTCTGCTATCTGGATTCCATTAGTTGGCCTGGCTGGGACCTTCACTTCCTGCGTGAACCCCCTCGCCACCGCCACCCTGCCCTGGGGACCCTTCCAACGCTCATTATCACACTTGGGCGTCAGGCTCATAAATCAGCATTCTTGCCTGTTGATTGGCTAAACCGAGCGTCATGAATACAAGCGAGCTGCTGGTGAGACTTGAGCACTTTGTTAGGTCCAGCTGACCTCTACTTTGAATAACAAACTTTATTTGTGTTGTTATTTAGCAGGCCTCGTCCTGCTTCTTAAACGATATTACCAGCAGACAGGCCAGACTTTCACTGACATTCCATCAATTTCTCTCTTGGTCTTATTCTTCGCATAACTCAAATTCAAATGCCGATGGACTAAGAAAATGCCTTGCTCTTTTTGACCTATGCAAGGTAACCAGGAGATGAGGAACAGTTCAGTCAACAATTTTTTTTTTTTTTTTTTTTTTTTTTTTTTTTAATATAAAAGATTTTTTTTTTCCCCGCAAACCCCAAAAATTATTGAGGAAAAAAAAAATGCAGATAGACATTCTATACTTTTCCCACAAAGAACAGAAGGAGGCGGGTTAAAAAAAAAAAAAAAAAAAAAAAAAAAAAAAAGTCTCATAAAAAAACAGGAAAAATCTCAAATGTGATAAGGGGGAGAAAAAAAAATCAACAAATATGCCGAACTGCCACTATCCAGGGGTGGAGTGTATTTTTAAGTTGTAATATTACCAATCATCACTAGATGGCAGACCTGGCTTGGCTGCCTTACACTGAGTCTTATACTGCCCTATGCAGTATGACAATGCAAATTCGGCCTAAAATGTTTTTCTTTTGTGGGTTTGGAATTATTTGCAAGAAAAGCATAGTGCCTCTATTAAAATTTAATTATTACAATTCACGTTTGAATTTTATATGATTTATATGTCATTTATTTATGTATATATTTTAAATAGTTTTAATAAATCCATTACAATTTTGAGTGAGTTGATTTTTGTGAGAATAAAAAAAACATAACAAACAAGCAAGTTCTAGCATTTAATGTTGGTTTCTTGTTCAACAGTGATGTGCTGTCCTTGAATGGTAATTTCTGCAAGAGAGCCCTTAAATACAGTATCTGATTATTTTGTTGTTTGCTTCGATAATGGCTCTTTTATGCATTGAGAAATATGTTATCAAAAATGATTTTATTTATTTATTTATTTTAAAAGCACATTTTGCACATGTGCTGGTGTATTGTCCATATATAAAGTAGCATTTTTCTCATACATTTAATTAAGAAGTGTGTTTGGCCCTATGTGGCCCTCCAGTATTACTGACGAAAAACTGTGGCCCCCTCTAGAATTTAGTTGCCCATCCTTGGTCTCGACCAATGGTTCTCAACTGGTGTTGACCATAGGGAACATGTTTTATTTTCTTTTTTTAATAGAATAGAGTGTAATTGCACATCCACTACAGTAGGTGGCTGTTGCGCTCACATTGCTAGATGCAAAGAGTATAGAGCTCTATTTCCAACCATTTTATGGACAAATGATACAATTTCTCGACATGCTTCTCACAGACATGTTACACAAATTGAATTCTGGAGAATAAAAAACCCCCAATATTTAATGTTTTTTTTTTTTTTGTGTTTTTTTTTTATTGGTTTCATTGGGTTTCATCACACGCTCGCTGCTGCCGCCATTTTCTTCCCTGGGATGCCGGTGGACACGTAATCCATGAATCCGCAGCCTTTGCCCCGTGCTGCTCCTCCAGCAACAAACTTAGTTAGGAAGTACTTTTAGATTTAATCATTAGAAAAAAAAAAAGGATGCCCGCTTGTCAGTAATGCATGGTTCCTGTCAGCACGGCTGCGGATCACGGCAATCTTTTTTTCATCATTCCATCTCCTTTAATCAAATGGAGTGAAATGATATCAGGCTACTCATGAAGCGTATCCCGCGCTGGAAGACTCCTCGTGGGAGGAGGAGGGTGGCATTCCGAGGTCGCAAACGGATGAGATGGATTATTAATGAGTTGAATATGAGACGGATGGAATGCTGGAGATCCTTATCAGCTGGGTGGCTGACTCGTACTAATTGCGATTGCCATCAGCCGGGCGAAACGGGCGGAAGTGCGCTGGACGGCCATTTTCAGGCGAGAATCTGATACTTGTTTTATTATTTGTGCATGTTCTTCCTCTTTTGTTTTTCAAACTTCAAGCATTGTGAGATTACTGCTTGTAGCTTACACCTGTGATAGTTTTGAACAGTTCTTAGTCCATTTTGTTTCTTTTCATTTATTTACAACTCATTTGCTTTGCAATTGAAAGGAATCATTCATACAAATGAGCCTTGGAGTCCTTTAACATTCACTGCCAGTCATTATAGAAAATTTTTACATTTCCAATACTCACGTCATATTCCATTCAATAATTATATATAAACCGAATCTACCAAATAACAGAATAGACTCCCTACTTTTTGTCCCGTCCCGTTCTTTTATAATTGACAGCAGAAAAATGTAGGTTTGCCAAAATACAGCCATTTCTCCCATGGACTCTGAAACTGTGTTTATTTCCTATAAAATGGGGCAATGATGTCATCTACCGGTGGTTGGGCATCAGTAAAGTTGTTTCCAAGTTTGATATTTACAGTGGAGCATGCTCAGATTCGCCCCCATTTAGCACCGCTCTAAAAAATACAATTGACAAGTATACTTGTCAAAGGCAGTGAATGAGTTAAAGGTGCGATATAGGAAGACAGGATTCCCGTATTTGGACTTTACTGAACAATTGAGACATGAAGACTGAACGGGAATGTTCAGTAGGACTATGAAAGTAAATTCAGAACAATCATTAAAAAGTTCAAAGCAAAGGCGGCAACAGCTTTTTTAGGCTTGGTCGACAACAACAACAAAAATCTGTTTGTGTTTTCATAGCTGGACATCATTCCGAGCAGTATCGACAGGCACAATTACGTCACGGTCCAAATAGTCACACTCTAATGAAGTGAGAATGGAAGTACACCATGGCGCGATCCCGAGCCCAGTCAATTTTGTATCGATCGTCATGATCCAACTCACTTTTCCGTGGATCGATGCCGCATTTTATATAACTTCCTGTTTCGCTTCTGGCAAACTTCTTCCTCTTCTTGCGCTTTCCTTTGTTGAGCTTTCTCGTTTGACCCCCCCGCAAAGATCTCGGGGTCTCGCCCTCCATCTCCCGTCTCCTTCCAAGCCGAGCGTCCGTGGAGTGACCTTGGGGGTAATGAGTTCCTGAACACAAGTCAGTAAACCTCGCATCCCCCCCCCCCCCCCCCAACTATCTCTGACCCACCCCTAACAAACACACACACGCTATGCTCAGCCCACAAAGAGAAGGAAGGCGTACTGGTGAGGCAGGCAGGGCAAAACAAGACAGCGGATTCCGATGAAAACAGCTTAGAGGACTGAACACTTTTCTCCCGATAGTGCCGACACACAACGAGCAGACCTCGGGATCAAGTAAGTGCGTCTTTGTTTTGAAAAGGCGGGGATGCGCTCACTTCCGGGCAAGTCAGGGCCTCTCTGAAGTATTGGTTGAAGTTTGGGATGAAACTATGGCCAAGTTTTTTCCTAACATTTGATGATGTTATTTTGCCATGTGGGAATGATGGAACAGATTAAAAACCTTTTTTTTGGAGATCACTGTTAAGCGTGACACAAAATGGGCATACATTATTGATTTTTTGGAAGTAGCATCAGAGCCATGTAATAGGTGGGATGTCGCTGTTTTGTGTGAATGGTACCAACACGGAATAGGGGTATGAAGATAGTCCTGTCTTCAAAGGTAGCGTTGAGGCCTGTCAGGCAGGATGGTGACGTGTAAAAGGGCAAAGCAGTACACTGCCCATCAAACCTGGCTTTTTCCCATGTCCTTGTTCTTTGTGGAAGTTACCGGCACGGAATTTGGTACAAAGGTGGCCAGAAAATATTCTCTCAGTCTGAGATCGAGTCTCAGACACAAGAAGGTAGCTATGCAAAACGGAATAACCAAACTAACAGTCATTAAATAGAGGGGATAGGGGAAAGCCAAGAAAGAAGTTTAACCCCTTCCACTAGCCACTTTTATACTGCTAACCAAAGCTGACTTTTTCCAGTTTTGGTGTTCTGTAGGAAAGTAAATGTAATGAGAGTAGGAATGTAATCTGGCTATATTCCCAAGGTGGGACAATGTCTGTGAGAAAGCGTATAGGGAAAGACCGGAACTGTATGAACCGTTTTTTTCTCTGTGTAAATCTCATCTGAAGATGTTTGTAATTCTGTCCTCCAGTTTGAAAAGTGACTTATGGGTATATACTCCCGTGAGCATCATTCCGTGCATGTGCGCGATCTGACGGGACCCACTTTTGTCCCGGGATGCCGCGATTTGGGTCAGGCCTGAGCGGAATGACAAACCTTAGCGGGTGTATTCTATCGCCGCCGTCCAGCTGCCGTTGCCATGGCGTCCCTCGGCAAACACTCTCCCGTCTTGTATGCATTCCTGCCACAGACAAAAGCCCCCACTCCCCCAACCCTTCAACCCCTTCCCATCCCTTTCAAAATGAGGTGTCAACACACGGCGGTGGTCGGAATGAAAGAGGCGGATGAGCTGAAGAAGTTTTCCGAGGAAGTTCCAAACACAATGCGGGTCGGGGAGCAGGGGGCAGACTCGTAAACAAGTCTCCGACCCTTTCCTCACTTTGCCTTTAAGGAGACCTTTGGGAATGTCAGTGCTCCAAGACCATGTGACGCTGCCAATAGAGTACAAAGGGGCTTCATCTTTCTACTCCTCCTCCTCCTGTGTCTTTGAGGAGCGCTTCTCCACAGAGGAGCAATAAGGCCACTCCGGGGGTGTCCTAGCGAAGGCGGGGTGATGTGAAAGGGTCCATAAGAGTGGGAAGGAGGGGGTGTTAAGAGGATGCTCACAGTGAGTGGTGCATTCACTGACCCCCCCTCCACCTCAACGACCATTCACATGAGCAGAATGAACCTCCATGGGGAGCAGGGGGCCTCTGAGGAAGAGCGCCGAATAGAAAGCAGGAGAATGAGGCCGGAATGGATCGGGGGGTAGGGGGTCTGCTGGTGGGCTTTCCTCCCCCAAATGTGCAAAAATGTTCCACTGTCCTGACCATCCAGAAGAAGATGCGTGTCTTCATACCCCATTTTGTGTCAGTAGCTTGGACGCAGAACACGGATGTAGACATTTTCACACATAACAGCAACATAGGGGGAAAAATTGCTTTAGGTTTTGTTTGAAAGACTCGAATGTCAAGGGTTGAACTTCATACAACTGTTACAATTTTCCACAAATTCCTTTGACAAAGTTGTCATCTCAAACAATGGATACAAAGACGCTTTATGCAAAACAGATAATAGTATGAAGGGAGTGTCAAGTATAGGAACCAGCATCCACACCTTCAACCACAGCAGAGGCAGACAGTCCTCGTCCCGGAGCCTTGTGGGTGCAGTTGCCGACGGCAATGAAGGCCTCTGGAAGTTCTCCGTCAATACCATAATCTCCACAGAAGCGCTACGTGTCCGATTGCCAAGACCAAGGAGCCACACGGACGTTAATGACAGCACAGCAACCGAGGAGCCTGTGCTGGAGGTAAAAGGTCACCGCGACAGAATGGATGGGAGGAAGTTGAGTAGGAGTCACCAGCTAGCTCATGAAAAGTGGCAGACATTCCAGCCAGAGAAGATTTATGGTACCCAAGACGGGTGTACACCATCTCAGGTTCTACAGCGCTGGATCCTTTAATAGTAAATCCATCCATCCATCCATCCATCCAACCACCCATCCACCCATCCAGGGTTGAGTCACGGAGGTAGCAGCTTTAGGAGGGAAGCCCAGACTTCCCTCTGCCCAGCCACTTCAACCAGCTCCTCTAGCGGGATACCGAGGCATTCCCAGGCCAGCCGAGAGACTTAGTCTCTCCAGCGCGTCCTTATTCGTCTCGGGCCTCCCGCTGCTGAGACATACCTGGAACAGCTCCCCAGGGAAGCACACAGAAGGCATCCGAACAAGATGCCCGAGCCACCTCAACTGGCTCCTTTCAATGCGGAGGAGCAGCGGCTCGACTCTTGAGTCCCTTCCGGATGAGCGAGCTTCTCACCCTATCTCTAAGGGAGAGCCCGGATACCCTATGAAGGAAACTCATTTGGGCCGCTTGTATTCGGGATCTTGTTCTTTCGGTTACGGAGCGTAAATAAAAGTTGGGCAACTTACACAAAGAGTCTGGCTGAGTGTCTATTAGCAACAAGCCGCCATTCTGGCTCCAAAGCTGCACATAAAGACACTGAAATCAATGCAATCTCATTTGCTGTCGGAGAAATTGTGGCCACCAGTGGATTCGGAGCCATTATTAGTGATATTGTAATCATTCCTGCTGAGGGAATGCCCGGCGTAAACACCGTTTTGGTCACTCGATAAGAATTCCCATTGATCTGAAGCGTCGCCATGGAACACCGACTGCCACTTAGCGCCTCCTTTTTCCGATCCGATAGCTAATTGCATTGCAATGCTAATGGCGGGGAGGCACAGAATTCCGTCAAGTTTGCCGATTGGCTTTGGCTACTGCTTTCCTGTCATTCCCATGCCTGGGGGCTGCGTAATCCTTGGTTGGATCACGACAGGTTTTAACCCGAGCCCTGAGGGTGTGCTATTGATATATGAGAAGATAACATCAAACTTGGATGCAGGGAGAGCACAGATGTGCCTGCAGATTCCATGGATTCATTCATACATTCATGAAGTATTCCGGTGTTTCTAGTGTGAAAGGAGGGAACGGCAACATTAGTCACAAGCGTTAGTATTCCGTCCACAGTCCTTACTGCAAGACAGCTGGTCTTTGCAAACAAACAACCAACAGAAAGGAGAAAGGAGGGAGGGAGGGGGGGGGGGGGTTGGTTTCCTCTTCCCTGTTCTGAGTTTACATTCCGTCGAGCCCCAAACACCCCTGGACCGAGCCTTGACCTACCACTCAGGAATCTGCTGCAGATTGCAGGGGTTAACTGGGTTAGCGACTCAAAATCAGCTTTGATGAGCAGTGTGAAAGGGATTAGAGCAGGGTTCACCAATCCCAGTCCTCGAGGTCCGGAGGTCTGCAGGTTTTAGATGTTTTCGCCCACTAGCATGCCTGATTCATGTAATCGGCTCATCAGCATGCCTGATAACAATCCTGATCTGAAACATCTCAAAACTTCAGGACTCCGGACCTTGAGGACCGGAATTGGGAAGCCTTCTATCAGTTTCTGTTTTCTATGTTTTCACACCGGCCTGATCCCTAATATTGTCATGTCGCCTTTTGTACACCAATTCTGCTTTGGTACCTTTCACACAGAACGGCGACTCTGACACTACCTTTGATGCCAGAAATACTACCATGTTGCTTTCGTACTCTCATTCCTTTCACACTGGAGAAAAAAAAAAGGAAAAACTTGGCTTTAGTGGGTAGTCTACTGGCTCGACTAATGTTATCAACTTCAAATGCCCGTGCCTTCGTTTCCCGCTCCTCCCTTTCACACAGCCCCCGTCGCACTTTTGTTACCTCGGTGAGTCTGCTGTGTCTATCTCCTTGTTTGAAATGTCGAGCAATGAAGGATGAGCCTTTGCTCCGGCGCGCCATCCTTGACTGATCAGGGATGTCCAATCCCCCGTCCCCCGCCTCCTCCTCCCGCTCATTCAGGGTAAATAACCGCCGCCGGTTTTCGGGAAATAAGACTGTCACGGCGTTCCCCGAGCGGAGTGGATTGAGACTGTTGCGCGTCTGCGAGCTGGCTTTGATACATGGAAGGTCACGGCGGTGACACCGGCGTCGCGGGCCGGCGATAAACAAAGGCCGTCGGAGGGGGAATTTCCCGCCAGTGTGTTGTTCTTCGTCACATTTTTGCGGAGTATTAAAGTGGACGTGTAATTATGTGCTCATGCACAGAAAGAACAACACGGACCAACCTCCAGCTCTTGCATCTCAATAGACAAAATGTTGCTTGTTGGGGACATAAGGAGTAAATAAAAGACAAGAATAACAATGCAAAATTAGTCGGACATGTCTGCCACAATACGACACAAAAAAAGTCTCAAGCTCCCATGTTTTGTATCAAACAGCTAGTCAGCCATTTTGGTTTGAATTGGCCATTTTATGGGCAAATTCCATTGCTCAAAAATTTGCCACTAACACCATTTTGAATGATCAACATCAAACATTTCTATCATAGCGGGACGAATGAAATCGTCTCAAGGACCCATGTCTGATACTGAACAGCTAGTCAGCCATTTTGGTGTGAATTAATTTTGAGCTAATTCCGGGACGGAGAAGTAAAAAAAATAAATGAAAAATAAATAAAAAATAGCCCCCTACACATTTTTTGGATCATCATGAAATATGTCATAACGGAACAAAAAAAAAAAAAAAAAATCGCAAGGACCCAGGCCTGTGATTTACATGCGAGTCAGCAATTTTGGTTTGAATTAGCCTTAATGGATGAATTCTTCGGCTTGAGCCCCTGACGTCGATTTAACCAGTTAACCCATAATTGGGTGGATATGTTTGTGTATGCACAAAAAAGTTCTCAGGGACCCATGATTGAAAATGAACAGGAAGTTGGACATTTTGGCTTGAAGTAGCCATTTTGCGGCCAAGTACAGGGATCGTACTTTGGCGAACCCCGACGAAGGAATCCATCCAATTGAGCCCCGTCAAAGTTTGAGGATCATTCCACGGATTTGCCATGAACTCCTTTGCTTCGACCATCTCGGGCAATAACTCTCACCTGCCACCGGAGGCCAGTGTGGCGATGATAAGGTCATCTTCTCAATATGTGACGGCTTAGCCGGGGGAAAAAAGAAAAATCCATTTGAGCGTGCGCGTGCAGGGGGGGTCAGGGAGGAGGCACGTACATCACTCGCTCGGCTCGAAAAGAGAATAAGCGCAGCCAAATCAATGGGCATCGAACAAAAAGAAAAAAAAAAAAAGAAAAAAGAGGCACACACACATACCAAGTATGTGTGTGGCCGCTGGCAGGTAAATGGCGGGACCATCAGCTGCTTTTGTTTGAGACCAAAAGAAGAAGGGGAAAAAAAAGCGCTCAATACTGGCATGAAAGGCAGCTGATGGCCAACACCATTACGATGGATCATGAGGGTCCTCTGCTGACAGCGACACCACCGGGGGACCACTGTGGCCAGCAAAACAAAGCCACACATTATGGCTAGGAAAAAAAAAAAAAAAAAAAGACATCAGTGCTATTATATTGCCTATAGTATTATTTCCAATAGAAATATATGACTAACAATATTGGTTATTATCGTGTAATATTTTAAAGCAGTCTATATTGACGTTTAATTTTTTATGATCTCTAAATGAACAGGAAGTGAAGTATTAGTTTTTGCACATTTACAGGGGTCATATTTTTGAGAGGCGTATGTGACAACCGTATAATGCTAAATCTAACAGGAAGTTCCCCATTTTGATTTATTTTGAAATTTGTCACCATTTTAGGGGGTCTTCTATAGAGGTCATATTTTAATGAATTCCTCTAACAGAATTTATCTAATCGTCTTCAAACTTGCCATGTTTTATCTTAAGATGTTTAAAGGGGAAGTCAACCCCCAATTTTTTTTTCACAATAATGTTCTATGCAAGCTGGTCTAAGTATGGTATTCTGGTTAATATTGTGATAGTTGAATATGACTCAAGCAGCAAAATTCAGCCGTTTTTTTTCCATCCATCTCAGGGACCGGCCATTTTGCCACTTGACTGAAGATGACATCAATGTTGCTCAGGCCTCAGGTAACAACCAATCACAGTGTAGTTTCAGAAAACAGGTGAGCTGTGATTGGTCGTTTCCTGACCCCGGAGAGCAACATTGATGTCATCTTCAGTTGACAGCAAGTGGCAAAATGGGAGGAATAAAAACAGCTGGATTTTGCTTCATAACTCATATTCCATAAATGTAATATTAATAAGAATAACATGCCTTTTCCACACTAGACCTTCTTCTAATTTTTGATTGTTTGAAATAGGTTTTATAGCCCCAGTTACACCTGTTTCTATATCGTACAATTGCCTGTTTTCGGCGGTACTGAGCCGCCCATTCCAGAGTGGGAAAACAAGTGTTAACATCTAAACTATAAATACTCACCCCATGACGTCGGTTTACGGCGCTTGATCTCTGGCGAGCTGCCTGCTCTCGCTGTTATTTACGTTCAAATTGACCTTGACGCTCCCGAGTGCTTTGAAACGTTGGATACATCCTCCAATCGAAACGTCTGCAAGCCTTTTTATTTCCATTACAGCTTCCTGTCATGCTTTTACTTTGTGTTGACTGCCCTGGCGTGTATTAAAATTAATTAGACCCATTTGATTGGCGTGCCGCAGCTGCTGCTGCTGGTGTATATATTTTTTTTCCCTTCTTCTTTTTGCATGACGTGCGCGATGGCGGCGTGGGTTGCACATTCAGCCACGCTTTCCTGTCAGGTTTGGCATCCGTGGGGGAAATACTGTCAGTGTGGGCGTGCGGATGTTGTAGTCGTCGTCTGAGGAATGGTGTTGGAATCCGGAGAAGCCAGCATGCTAACCACGCCATAAAGTGGAAAGAATTTGATATCATTAAGCAATATCACACAACAGAGAGTGCGATGTTTGTGTACTTTAGGGCCTCATCACCGCTGTGATTGAGTCATACGCATGATTTGTTTATTTATTTCATCAGTTCACTCCGACATTCACTCACTACAGACGCCTGTAGATGGCAGCGTTGCATCACTTTGGATTTGGGATCAGCACCATTTTGGAGAAGACGAAGATTAGAGTGCGTGTATTAAGGGTGTCAAAATTAGTATGTTAATTTAAATTTCCTTTCACGCCACTAATTTTTTTTAACACATGATTAATGACCGCCCCTTACTTGGAAAGCCTGTGCTGGAGTTATTCCAGTTGGAACGTAACAGACACTTCCACGTCAAAATTGAGCAGTATTAAATTTAGTAGTAATGCATATATTTGTGGAGACTGGGGTCAAGTTGTATTTTACAATTTTAAAAATGTGCAGAAGTTCACAAGTTACTTCATGTTAAAGATTAGATAGCTCTTAATATGAAAAGAAAAATGCACCGAGCTGTCACCAATGTCTTACAAATGCAATTATGCCATCTAGTGGCAGAAAAATGACCAACGCAAATCAATATATACTTGTTTTTTACAGTACAGTGCATCTTTTTAATTTTAACTCCATCCATCCATCCATTTTCTTGACCGCTTATTCCTCACAAGGGTCGCAGGGGAGTGCTGGAGCCTATCTCAGCTAGATCTGGGCAGTAGACGGGGGACACCCTGGACTGGTTGCCAGCCAGTCGCAGCAATTTAACTCAATTTTATTAATTATTATGAAATTACCGTATCAATGACTAAAAGATGCAGCCATATTTCTATTAATTTAACATTTTTTTCACTTTAACAAGAGTATAAAAATTTAGGAAAAATAATATTTTACATTGTATCGTACATTTAGAACAGATATAAAATTTGCGATTAATCTCGAGTTAACTATTGAAGTTAATTCTGATTACTATTAATTACTATTAAAATTTTTAGACCCTCGTGTGCATATTTGGTACACAGCAGTGGTTCTTAACCTTGCTGGGGGTACTGAACCCCACCAGTTTCACCAAGTCCTTCTTAATTGATAAATATGCGTTGAGTCAGTGTCTCGGTGTGTTTCATAGTTTTTTGGCTGTGAATTGTATTGTTTTTATTTTAGAGTGTGAGTTGTCACAAAAGATTTTTTTTTTTTAAAAGTCACTTTTCTGTTTGTCATTTTCCCACTTAGCTCATAGGCCAAAAATACCCGTTGATGTTGTATCGACTGACATTTGTCCAATCAAATTTCTTGGCCGCATATTTTTCTTTTCTTTTCCCTGCAAATTGGCCACCAAGTGACCCGGAGAGGCCGCAGGTGGGGCGTCGACTTCTCTGTCATCCCACGAGCATCCCATGTGGACTTTAAGTATCCCTTCAAAGCCCCATTTCAAAGCTGCCTCAAGCACTTTTATATTGTTTTAACCTTTAAAAATGAAGAGACACGGTGAGAAGACTTTATTAAAAGTTTTGGGGGAAGGGAACTCATGTGATGTTTTTTCCTGGAGAATCTGTTGGTGTATTGGTTTAAGTTTATCCTGGGTTTTTAAATGGAAGTTATGAAAAGTTTATGTGCTTGTGCACTTGCGGAGCATTTTTCTCCAAATCAAATTTTGCCCTGTAAGCCATTTTTGGAAGGGTAATGTTGAAAGATGAGAAAAAGATACACATGAAGGAGACGGTCACAATTGTTCAGTAAGCTTCAGTAATAGTAGTCGTTCTTTGCAGAGGATAAAGAGCATATTGCATAGTAGCTAAACATATCACTTTCTTTTCTATCATTCCCACCAGAGTCACTTCCTGTTTTGTTCCCATATTTCTATTCCGCTATCAGATATTCCCTCGCTCTTTTCGCATTGTCTGTTAAGTTGTTTGCGCCGGAATCTCTAGAGTGCTCACTGATCACAAAAGAATGAAGAAAAAAAAAAAAAAAAAAAAAAAAAAAAAGGCTTCCAAATAAATCCTGTTCAATATGCGGGCAGAGGAGATGTTCTCGCTCTCTCTGAGCGACTTTGTCCAAGGACGCCAGCCAGTTTATTGTCTGGGATCAAACGAGGAGACGGGCGGGAGCCATCGCAGCCGCATTTGCATTCCGCCGTTCGGGGGTTCATCTGGGACACATGATGGGCTTGGATTAGGTCCAAGTATCCTCCAAACAAAAAGGAAACAAGTGGAGCACCTGTAAGCCCGAACGAGGCATCAGAGCAGCCCCCAGGGAGCACACAAATGTGATAAGTCGGGATTTTAATTGAAAATGAAATCTGATACTTAATTAACTGATGAATATCCATCCATCCATTTTCTTAACCACTTATTCCTCACAAGAGTTGCGGGGGGTGCTAACAATGTGATTTATATATATATATATATAAAGAAATGCAATTTTAATTTATTTTTGTACATTTTGATTCAATTTTCTGATTATTTAATTAAAAAAATAAAATATATTTTTCTCTATCAATTTTATTTGCCTGATAGACAGATGAATTTTCTTTCTTGAAATTTAAATTGAGTTTAAATTTATGTAATTTACTTCTGGATATATTTTATTCCATGTTTAAAAAAAAAAAAAAAAAAGTCACGTTTTTATCTTTTGACTAACGAAAACTAGTTTATTGATCGTTTTCAGGAAATTATGCTACAAATTATGCAATACTATAAAAAAAAGTAATTTATAAAATTTTCTTTATCAATTTAATTTAAATGTCCTTTTATTCCAATTTATTTTTGTTATCTCTCTAATTTTATTTTTTTTTAAAAATGTTAGAACAACCTGTATTTATTTAATATATTTTTGAAAATGTCCTTTCATATTAATTAATTAATGAAAATAAAATCCCTTATGTGAGAACAGTCCAAAGTTTGTCCAGACATTCTTATGCGATAGGATCAGAAACTTAATTTATGTACAGTTTAAAAAGTATATTTGGATGAATGGATGTTAAATTGTACTTCATCAGTCAACATCGTCTTCCTCTTGTGTTTGCACACGCTCAGTGAGGGTCCATCGATCTGCGGTCCCAATATTGATGACACCTCACCCATTTATTGCCCCCCCCTCACCCATTGTGTGGGAGGGCCCAGCTGTTTGCTGCGGATCAATAAGGCAAATGGGTGGTCTGATAGCCGGGAGTCCCAGCGGCCCAACTAATTCTCAGCACAACTCCCCAGAGTGGACTTGATGCTATTGATCACACGTCGGCATGTCGACTAAACGAGGAGTTGGCTGACGACGCTCTCCGATTGGTTGGTTGGAACGTCGACGTGCATGAAGAGAGTGCAGCCTCGCTCGTGCGTTACCTTCATTTTTGCGTCTTTATTTTGTGACGACTTGAGTATATTGTGGATATAAAACATCTACACTCCCCTATTCAAATACTCAGTTTTTGTGATTGGGGAAAAAAATGAGCAAAAATTGTCATGGGTAATCCTACTAGAACATCCGAACTTTATTGACCAATAGTTCTTTTTTTTTTTTTTTCCCCCCCGCAATTTTTGGAAGAAGTATTTTTGTTTAAAAAAAAAAAAAGAATTTTAAATGCAATATTTTGTTTTTAAGCATTTTTTGGAGTATTTTTTAAAGCATTTTTTTATGATTTTTTTTTTTTTTTAATCATCTCATTGACTCCCATGCCCAAAACTCATCTCTCAGTTGAGATGTGTCACCTCAACAATGCTTCCTTAACATCAATTACTACTTTCCTATTAGCCAGGGCTTTTGTGCCATTTTAGGATGCTAGAAAAACGGTCCAAAACTATGTGCAAAATGGATGAATGGATGGTGCTAGTTACTCATACTAATATATACAGATTGACATGAATATTAAATTATTTATAATTTCATATGTATTGTACCTGTGGCTAGAAAGCAAAGTGTGGGGAGTCTCTGTCACAGGTGGAAGTGAGGGAATGAGACAAACAATCATTGCCAGCAAATCTACTCTCAAATCTTCAGTTTGTTCCTCGTTTCCTGTCTTTGTGGCAATCCGCTTCTTCCTTGACAATCGCACCATGTTTTTGTGGTTTCAAAACAAAAAAAACAGTATGTTGAGCCTCAAAACCTGACACAGGGTTGCAGTGTTCCCTATGCAGCGTGCCTGTCAAGTTCCTACTTGAGTAAAGTTCTGCATTTGTGCTTCTTTAAATTACAGCGGGATGAAATCTCGTTAATGTGGCCCCCAAAACTTACGAGTTCCCAGAGGACAAAGGCATGACAAACACTTAATGGAAGTCATCCGAACGGCGCCGTCCAAAGCCCCAGACGCCGTCTTATCTTCAAAACCAATACGATCCCTTTATAGTGGCAAGATGAGGATTTTTTATTTTTTTTTATCCTTTTATTGCTTTTCGCTTCAATGCAAAGTCATGGCGGCCGCCGGGATGAGTTTCATGTGTTTTGCGACGAGCGTCAAATCAATCGCGAGCGCCTTCAGCCCTCCGTGACAGCCGCGCGACTCATTACGGCCTTCGAGCGTCATGTTGAAACACATGATTTCAATTCCACATTCAAAGTGTGTTTAAAAGTTTAAACGCAAGTTCAGCACGGGCTTATGATTCATTCAAAGTGACACTCGGATGTTTTTCTCGCTGCCGGGGAAATGTCACGTCCGTGCTGGCATTTTTTTATTTTTTATTATTATTTTTTTTTAACATCATGTTTCTTTTTTATTGGTGTAGGATGGTTAGAAAAGAAACACACAAACAACAATCATGTGTCAAAACACCCGTGATCAACATTTTTTCCTCGAACCTTACAGCTATTGGAAGCTATTGTAACAATTAGGGATGTTTGATACCACTTTTTTTCAGACCGATACCGATACTCAGACCCTCAGTACTCACTGATACCGATACCAACTGCCGATACCAGTAGTACATTTTGACAGATAAAAAAAACATCACTAAAATATATTTTTAAACAAATATATTTCCTTTAATTTTGACAAAAAAAAACAGCACAGTCACTCTTCAATAGTCTCAATGCTCAAAATAAAACACAAAAATGCTCTTTTAGTTTAACACATTCATTGCCAGACCAGCAAAAAAAAAAATGCATCATTTGACGTCTTTTTCCGTCAATGGCAGTGAATGAGTTAAGATTCACAATTTTGAAGTATTTCCAAACCGGTCAAGTTTTGGTGAAAAACTGCTGCAAGCTAGCGCCACTTACAGGCAAGGAGGACTCCCTTAACGTAATATAACATAATAACTATTTAGTAGGAGCTGCAGCTGTTATTGTATGGCTGCAACATGAAAAATGAGCCCGTGACAAAATTGTTTTTCCTGTTTGTTTACATTTCAACCCACAATTTATTTTGACAATAATATGTTCTATGTAGCCCCAATAGACAAAATATGGTATTCTGGTTAAGATTGCATTATTGGAATATGAATTAAGCAGCAAAATCCAGACGTTTTTATCAATAAGGTGGCCATTTTGTCGCTGGCTGTCGAGTGAAAATGACATCATAGTTGCTCAGTTCTCAGGTAACAACCAATCGCAGCTCAGCTTCGAAAAAAACTGGAGAGCTGCGATTGGTTGTTGTCTGAGCACGGAGCAACTGTGATGTCATCTTCAGTCGACAGCAAGTGGCAAAATGGCCGCCCCCTAAGATGGATAAAAACGGCTGGATTTTGCTGCTTAACTCATATTCCACAAATGTTATATTAATCAGAATGTCATGTTTAGACTAGTGAGGTCACATGGAGCATATTATTGGCAAGAAATGTTTAAGGTTAAACTAGCTTAGCATTGAAAGTTTCCCCCAGATGGCACGTCGCCCACAGCGAGCACTCAATTATTTTTTTTTTTTTGTGTGTATGATTTTGTTGGCAGGATGCACATGCAGAAGCAGTGGAGCGTGCAAGCTGCCATCATGGCCCTGCTGGTGCTCACCGCCATGGCAGCCGAAGGAGGAAAATCGGACAAACAAGGTGTCCTATGTTTTTGTTGATCATTTGAATAATCGATTAATTGATTGTATTCAATAGTGACGCTGTATGTGTTTGCCACTCCATGTTGGTTAAGTTGGTTCAGCTGAGGTGCCGACGAAAGTGTTTGTGCGCCCCCCGCAGGCAAGAAGGAGCGCAAGTCGGACTGCGGCGAGTGGCAGTGGAGCGTGTGCGTGGCCAACGAGGGCGACTGCGGTCTGGGCACCCGCGAGGGCACGCGCACCGGCACCGACTGCAAGCAGACCATCAAAACGCAGCGCTGCAAGATCCCCTGCAACTGGAAGAAGAAGTTCGGAGGTGAACCCCGCTCTGTATCCAATAGAAAAACGAGAAATATGTGTTCCGACATGGAGTTAGCACAATTCTCCACTTTTGGCACTGCATTGCACTTGTTGGGTTTTCCGTCTGGCTTCACGCCTCGCACCAGTGACCACCGCCCGCCCGCCCGCCATCCTCCCTCCCTCCCTCCCTCTCTCCCGCCGCTGCTGTCAAGCCGTCCTCCAGTTGGACTGCGAGTGGCTCCCATTTGAAAACACTTGTTCTACCCCGCCAACAAGTCCCAACAGGCGACTGTCTCTTCTGTCCCAAAGCAATTTCAAAGTCTCTCTTTGTCCCAAAGTCCGTGACAGGATGGCTCTCAAAGGGATCGGGACACTTTTTGGGACTTTTGGGGATGAAACGCGTCTGCCAGTGATACTACTCACACGTTACATTTACTCCAATTCCGATACCATATGATACAGCCCAATTATGATCTGATACGATTGGATATGACTCAGCGCAACTCGCTCCAGTTACGTTGATATATGATTCACTTCAATTCCAGCACGATATGATTCACTCCAATGACAATGTGATACAATGATTATGATACAATGTGACTAGGGATGTAACGATAAGGGCAATATCGTGATATTAAAACTGCCACAATATCGTCGTCGTCACGTTCACAATATTTAAAAGGAACACATCTGCTAAAAGAAAAAAAAAAGTCAGGTTGATTTCCATTTGTGCAGTTCTAGCACCCTCTAGTGGCTAGTTTATTAGTGCAATTTCATTTTTATTAGGGATGTTTTGGCCTTCTATGTTTAAAATCTATGCTAACTGTCAGATGAAGTGGAATCTAATTTTCTTGTGAAGCGATAAATTTGTGCTTGCATTAGCAAGTAAGTGCCTCAATATTGTTATTAGAGATTGTAGGTGGTTTATATGCATTGCTGTTATGTACAAAAGCACAATATTGTGTTTTTTTAGTATGTTTTTTTTTTTTTTTACATTATTGTAAATATTGACAACACCCCCCCCCCCCAACACAATATCGTAATAATTATGGTATTGTGACCTTCATATCGTAATAATATCGTATCGTGATGTGTTCGGATATCGGTACATCCCTAAATGTGATATTTACGTCAATTATGATACGATTTAACACAAGATATGCCGATTACGATACGATGTTATACAATGTGATACGATTTTCTCCAATTACAATACGACGCCATACGATGTGATACAAGATATGCTGATTACGATACCACACAATGTCATCCGATTGACTCCGACTACAATGCGATGCGATTCACGGCAATTATTAGATCATCACTTTGCTTCGGTTCACTTTGGTTACGATAAACTATTTATACCAATTATGGTGTGATGCAGTCTGGTTCACATTCATTATAGTACGACATATCATACAGTCCAATTATGATACATTCATCCATTCATCCATCCATTTTCTGAACCACTTGTTCCTCACAAGGGTCGTGGGGGGTGCTGGAGCCTATCTCAGCTGGCTATGGGCAGCAGGGGGGCAATTATAATACAATGCAACGTAATACAATAACATCAGATATGCTATGAAATGATTCACGCCAATTATGATACAATTCGATTCACGACAATTTCAAGACAATATGATGACTTAAATCACATTGTGACATGATATAGTCCAGTTGTGATACGATATGACGCAATACGATACGATTCACTACAATGTGATTGACTCCTATAACTATGCGATACAATTTAGTCTGATTACGATAAAACACGATTCACTTGGATCATCTCACTTCATTTATGTCCCAAAATTGCACGAATCGACACACTTCAATTATGTCTACCCTGATCCGATTTGACGAGTGTAATACGCATGCATCAACGCCAATTGTTTTTCCTCTCGCATCACTCGTAGCTACATGAGGTAACCAAAACATTAGGAACAGCTGTCAGCATGATGTCATTTTCTTTCCTTCGTCGCTAATCTTGTGTCCGGTGAGTGCATGGGTCGCGTTAATGCAGGCCAGGGGCTTCCTGCCAAATTCCCAGGATGCTTCATCCAGACACTAAAGGCTTTTTTTTCCCCTTCTTAAGTGCTCAGAATGTCCCCATGGGCTCCTTACAACAATCCCCCCTCCCTCGATGAGCACCCTGGGAATCCGATGGAGCTGACAAGAGGGTCTTTCATGAACTGTCGCTTTCCCTTTCTTCCTCAAATATTCCGCCGGTTTGCAAAATGACGACGAGAGAGATATGAGCACGTGCAAAAGACGACGTACAGCAGCAAATTTCGTGTGTTGCACGGGTGGATTGAAGGCGTCGTCCGTCTCATATCACGACCAAGCGTAACCCGCGTGGGTTGACTTTACTCTGCGTTGCGTTGTGTTTTCAACAAATGGAGTCGGCTCGGTCTCACTGAGCATTTATTTTCCACAGCGGCCTGTGTGCGTGAAAAGAACAACGAGCACGGTGTACACTTTTGGACGTCCTCGCAAGCTCTCCTAAAAGTCAAAAGTGAATCTCAGGAAAAAGGCGCCAATCGTTAGCAACATTAGCTTCATTCATCGACGGGTCACGGCTCAAAAATGTCTCAAAGCGAACACAACGCCAAATATCCGAATTGAAACTTCCCAGTTCTGACCTCAAAGCGTTTGAGATGAAAGTAAACAACCAAAATGGCGGATAGTGATAAATTGTTTTTTATTTTGGTCCTCAAAACTCAATTTGACCTCCAGAAAACTTACCTTTTTGCAATTTCGCTTCATTTATTGTTTTAATCTTATTTCATAAGCGTTCCATACAGTTAAGTAGTTATGGTGTTATGAAGTTATGGTGAATATTTATGAATGAAGAAATCTATCTAGTTTTATACTTGAGTAAATTGTGTTTTTGCATTCAGAGTGACGTCACATTGTAGTCCGCCGGTGGGTCCTTGTTTTTTCCGACTTCGCGAGTGGACACGTTCCCGGACGCACTTCCTGGTTTGAACTCGGATATTTCCGACTTCCTCGAATGCAGCAGTACACTCGCTCATGTTCTCTCATGTACCGGTGATAAAAGCAAAAGAAAAACGTGAATATTTGATCACAATTATAATGAGTGTTTTTGGTGAAATTAACAGAACACTGTAACCTGTTACACAAGCACGTACGACAACTTAGATCGTATCTGCACGTTATTCCCAGCATCCGGGACGCGTCTGATTGGTCTCATCTGTTAGCGGGTGGCGTCATGTTCGTCCGTCGCCATCTGTTCCAGTTAGCAGACATCGACAAGCGAGTGTGAAGAAAAAAAAAAAAGCATCTGGTGGCAATAAGCGACTGAGATGTTGATTTCTTTGTCAGGGGAGTGCAAGTACGACTTCCAGGCGTGGGGGGAGTGCGACCTGAGCACGGGCAAGAAGAACAGGACGGGCGTGCTCAAGAGGGCGCTGATGGACGCCACCTGCGCCCCCACCGTCACGGCCAGTAAGCCCTGCGGGAAGATTCCCAAGGCCAAGTTGCAAGGTGAGCGCCTCATACGTTCAACACGAGGCCACGCCCACATCTCAAGTGGGAACGTTACTCCGACTAAGTCACATTTGTGGAATATTTTGTTATCCGTGTTTTATTTGATTTTATTTTTTTTGCAATGACGATTTGTTATAATTGAATTCACTCCAAATTTGATGTGGTATACAAATACCAGACGACACATTGCAATACAATATTTCATTTCATTGTATACGTTTATAACGGGGAAAATGCAATCAGACATCGTTACTAAGCAAAGCTTGCAGCTGTTGTTGAGCATCTAGAGTTTCGCAGATGCTAATCGGTTGAGCGTTCACAATCGATTCACAATAAAAAAAAAAACATAAAATCAAAGCCACCTGTTAAAATAATAAAATCAATATTTTTCCATCAAAAATGGATGTTAAAAATTGTTTCGGCCGCCTATTGAATCGATTCGAGAATTGCGTGATGTAATATCGCGATATATTGCCGAATCGATTTTTTTTTTAACACCCCTAATAACCACCATTGCTTTAAGTGTCTTTTTCATGTCAGAAGCCGTGTGCGCTAGCATAAAATGAAAAAAACGTAAAAATACGTTTTTGGGAAAGAAGGACAAGTTCTTAAAAACGTATTTATACGTTTTTGGGTTTGAATGAGTTAATCACTCAGGCCCTAATTGTATCGCATTTAATTTTTAAACTTTAGTTTGGCTTTTAAGAAAGAATGGAACAGACAGAGGTCCCCGCAAAAAGTTCTTGGGTTAAAGTCCCGCTGCGAAAAAGTGCAGCAAGCTGCAGGTTTTTATCCCAGGATGTAAATGTCAAACGTGGTGTACAAGCACGCTCGGATATTTGCACGTTGCCTTCCTCACACTTGTTCCAAGCAAGAGACTTGCACAATGTAGCGCACCGTGACAGTGTTCCTTCCTCCAAGTGTTTTGGGAGTATACTGACAAGCACCCCCACCCACCCCGACGCCCCTTCTTTTTGCCACTTCACTTTCGGCACTTGAGATTTCCACATGAACTCCACAGTTGGCGACTACCTGCCTCAGCATGCCGTTTGTATTATCGCAATTTGGCTGTTTTTCAAATAGACTAGATCAGACTGTACCCTTAAATAAATAAAGGTGTCAGTGTCGGCCTCAGTCAAGTAGGGGATAGCGGAGCAGGCGTTTTTTTTTTTTTTTTTTTTTTCCTCCTTGGAAGTCGGCGTATGAATTATGGATGGACACGTCGGCGCCTCGCACAGACACAGTAAGGCTGTCTATAGCGCTGTCTGCTAAAAGAAGCGAACTTCACCGACGCCAGCCAAATACTGGCCCTGCGCTCTGCATGCTGATGAGACTGCCTCCGCGGGATAGCACGCCAATTATCACGCCATTCACCGCCATAGGATCGACTCCTAATCCGCTCCGATTTCAGTTAGATTCACCTCAATTGCAATGCCTCGCGATTCACTTTGATTACGATATAATGTGTGGCCCTTTAGGCCCTCTCTTGTTGCTCCCTGTGGATTTCTCAAAAAAATATTAGAAAGTGACAATTTTTGACATATTTATTTCATTTTTTTTAGATAAAATATTCTTTACTCATTTGCTCCCAAAAACGTAGAAATACGTTCTATTTTAAATGTTTTAAGTGTCCCAAATACTTTTTTTTTTTTTTCTATTTATTTATGCTGGAGCATACTGAAGGCTTTGACGCAGCCTCTCAACTGCAAAGAAGCTGCCAGCAGGTGGCAGCAGAGTATAAGAGATCAACCAGGGCCATGTTGAAAACAAGCTCAATGACTCACAATTCTGAATAGATTTATGAATAATGATGAAACTTAGCTAAATTCTAATGCTAATTGCTGCAAAACGGAAACGGATAGAAATATAATTTTTTTTTTTTTCCTGATGAAAGAAGAGACTTTAATCTTTATTTTGGAAGGTCCCATGTTTTTATAGGAACAGAACGCAATATTTTGTGGGCCTTGCAAAACAGGCAAAATCCAGGAAAAAGTAGGAGTGAAGGTGGGTTCTGTGAAAATGGCTGGGAGCGAATGAGTTAATTAACGATTTAAATCTCAAATAAATAATATATTCAGAAATCTAAAATAAATATTAAATATTAATATTTTAATATATCAATATTAAATATGAAATATTCCACAATTTTCAGTGTAAATTTTTAACTTGTCAGTAAGAGAGACGAAAGGTAGCTAAAAACTTTTTTTTTTTTTTTTTTTTGTAATTACCTAAAAATGTCCAAGTGATCATAAAATGTCCAAAAGGAAGAGCAAAAGCAGAAAATTACCATGAAATTGTCAAAAATGTTAGAGAATTGAATGCAGGAAAGTCAAACATCTGGTTTGCTTTTCACAATAAACAATGTTACAAAATAAAGCAGCTCTGTAACCATAGAAACAAAACAAAACAATCATGGCTCTTCAGGAGCCAGAACACAATGCTTCGCTATGATTACGATACATAACGATTTCCATGGAATGTGAAGACTGTTTTCATGTGGCCGATCCCTTTCTTTCGACAATGAATGTTCTTTAATTGTCTGTCATCCTCCAAGATGTACCCTTGTGATTGCGCCTTCAGAATCTCCCGCCGCCATTCACGGCGCCGGCCCGCCTTGCTCAAGCCTCGTACTTAAACGCGGGCTTGACGCTCTGAGCGACGGCGGTAAAGTCGAGGTGAGGAGGTTAACTCGCTATTCAAACATAATCACACGCTGTTAGCTTCAAACTCCCACCTCCCGCCGCAGGAATAAAAACCTGACAGCAGCATGTCAAACGGCGCGTGGAATATTTGACTGCGAGGCGGCAAGCCGACCCGGAGTGAGTCAACGGCCTTTTGTTAGCTCTGCAAACCGGGACGTAATCGACCCGCAAACACGACGTGGCGACCGGCGCCAATTTGCCGGCAAGCGCTCGCAAACCGGCCGCCTTATCGCACTCGGCAGATGACGCGCGTGCACCGGGTTTGCGTAACGGCGGCGGAGGACCGGGTGACCGTTGGCATTGGCGCGTGGCGAGCACGAGTGAGGATATCTATGAAGTGTGTTGTATATCTTGCACTAGTGGGTCTTCTTTATTATTGGAATCCCTTCATACTAACTCTGTCGAACAAAAAAAATTAAGTGGTCAGATGAAGATGTTATATACATACGGTGTTCCACAAGGTTCAATTTTGGGGCCTCTACTGTTTTCATTGTATCTGCTGCCATGCCCCTGGGTTCCATCTTAAGAAAACAATAGTGCTTGTTTTGAAGTGCTCTATAAATTTGATCTGCCTTTTTTACATTTAAAATTAAATAAATTTTTATCATATTTAGTCAAACTCATCCCGTTTTTATTTAGTCAACTTTTAGTCGACTATAAATCTCGCATTTTAGTCCAAGAAAACATAATTTTACTCGTCTAGTTTTAGTCAACATAACTAAACATTTTAGAGGCCTATTCGCTAAAGGTTTGCGTTGCCTTTGCACGGCGCTAACCGGTAAAAATGGAGCAATCCGGGAACGCATAATTCACTAAACACGCGCAGATCGGGAAATCCGTCACTAAGTGCGCTGCCAACCAGATTGTGCTACGGTGCGCCGGTGTTATTTGTGCGTATGTGAATGAGGTAATTTGCATACATTTGACGCAAAATATGCCCACTCATGTCTGTCCCATGTGTTTGTCCATGTTGCACTCGCTAGCTGTAGACTTGAAAGGGGGTGTGTCACTGTGTGTCACATGACAGTGTCACAGTGATAGATTAGCAGAGACAGGATTTTACCAAATCTTGTCATTTTTGTCTCATCTTTGTTTATGAATGAAAAATATCCATAGATTTTAGTCCAGTTTTTATTAAGTGAAGTGCATTTTCGTCTCGTCTTCATTATTTGTCGAAAATGCATACTGATCTAGTCCCAGTTATTGTTTATGAACTCTTTGACCGCCAAAAACGTTTATTAACGATCAGGAAAATTACAACGTATGCCGCCATAAACGTTAAATGACGTCAACTAAGTTTTTTATTTTATTTTTTTTTCTCAGTGCAACGACTAAGTGCAGAGTTGCCTGGTCAATGAGATGTGGAATAAAAAACACAGTAACTATGGCCAGCAAATGGAAGCATTGTACTGTATCTCTTTTCGTGAACGATTAAAGCCTTTGTCATATGAAAGTATATATTTTTTTTTGATAACGTGTGGCAGTAAAAGAATTAATGAGTGTTTTAGTCTAGTCTAATCTAGTTTTTGTCCGGCAGAAAATGTGTTGACGAAAATATTTGTGTTCAGTTTTCGTTAACAAAATTAGCAGACTAATAAAGTTATAATTTATTATAGGTTAATCTGTATTTCTTTTGTTGTTGTCTTTAATGCTAATGAGGATATAATGTAATGAAGAGATGTACTTATAACAAGAAGAATGACATGATTTACAGTCGCTGCAGAGAGTTTGTGGTGCAAAATAATTGAGAAGCACTTTTATAGGGTAAAATCATCTGCATATCCACATTGTGCGGTGTCATCCGCATAACACAAAGCACAGTGCATTGCCTTCTGCATAACGTCCCATCATCTGCACTTCCTGTCTGGGAATCATAAATTTGTATTTTAAAAAGACTAACTGTTTATTTCCTCACAATGCGGAATAATCTTCAGAGCGGGTTCATTACATTTACATAATTAGGATTTGATATTTTCATTTGCGACTAAATTGAATCCGTAAATCCTTCCATGTTTATTTCGGACAAGGAATCACAAATACCTCCAGCTCAATACGGGTAGCAGAAAAAAGAAAAGCCCTCCCTTTTGTGGACTTTGCTATTAACTTTATTGTCATGTTGATTTGTTAAATTAGAGGCAACGGCGTCCTCTTGTCGCAGTGCATATCGTTTGCCGTAATGCGGCGCGAACAGCAGGCAGCGGCGGCGACGGCGGCGTGCGCGGCGCTCCCGCATCCAATTCAATTCCCTTTAATGACCGCTCAGCTAAGCCGGAGGAATTCGATTAGCTCAAATGTGATTGGGGGAACATAACAAGCTGGAAGGACACAGAAACACACTTGAGGCACACTAGTGCATGGGGAGTGTGGCTGTTTTACTTGCAGACACTTGTATTAACATCTTATGTTAATATGGGAATTTTCATGCACACTTTAAGATGGAAGTGCACCGGAAGCATATTCCTGCTGGAGGTTTTCCCTTGCGGCGCAACACGAGGGGCTTATTATGGGGCAAAGTACACAGGAGTCGGCGTGAATTCTGCACAAATGGTCTGTCTGCCATTTCATTTTGTGTGACAAACAACATTTGCCGTAATGGCCGTCCATCCATCTCCCAACTGTGTTTATTACAAGCACTGAAAGCATTGTTTATTAGAGCCTGGCTTGCTTTCTCTGTTTTGCAGGCGTACCTTTCAATCTGCATTTTCCCTGCACTCGGAAGGGAAGCAAATTTGATATTCCCGAGGGGACGAATGTGCCCGAGCCATCTTTTTTTTTTTTTTTTTTTCGCTGCCTGTTGAAAAATACAAAACATTGCATTCATTTGCTTATTTTTACAATGCTGCATACACATTGTTTGGTGACACAAAAACTACAGAAATTTGAGTTCCAGACTCAAACTTTGCCAACGTGCAATGGCGGAAACTCAAACCCCCTCATAATTTAAGGTCAGCCATCTGTCTAGTGTACACTCATTACCTAAAGATCTCTTGGTGTAGTCAGCCTTTGAAGCAACCATGGAAAAGATCATTATGACCCTAAAATAAAAAAGCAACATGGCAGACTTTCTGTGTCTTTTGACCGTCGCTGCATGTGACTTTTTGGTGGGTCTACTTATGATAGACATGCCGACCAAGTTTCAAGTTGCGAAGTGAAATCAGCTTTAGTGGCTGAATTTTCAAAGAAAAATACAAGGGGCAAAGCTTTCTGGAATTAATTCTTATAAAGACAATAAAAATGAATACTTCCTGTGTGTTTTCAGGCACTGATTCTTGATATGTTTTTGTGGGTCTACCTATTATAGACTTGTCCTCAAGTTTCAAGTTGTTAAGTGAAACTGGCTTCTGTGGCTGAATTTTCCAAGCAAACCCAAGGGGTTACTTCTCCATGGAAAAGACCCATAAAATGGCTGCTTCAAAGCAATATGGCAGACTTTCTGCGTCTTTATGGACACTGCCTCTTGAGACATTTTTGTGGGTCTACTTATGATAGACATGACCACCAAGTTTCAAGTTGTTAAGTGAAACCGGGTTTGTGGGCTGAATTTTTAAAGATTATCCAAGTGGTTATTCCTCCTTGGAAATGACCCCTAAAATGGCTGCCTCAAAGCAATATGGCAGACTTCCTGCATCTTTATGGGCACTGATTTTTGAGGTTTTTTTTTTTTTTTTTTTTTTTTTTTTTTTTTTTTTTTTTTTTTGTGGGTCTACTTATGATAGACATGTCCACCAAGTTTCAAGTTGTTAAGTGAAACCGGGTTTGTGGGCTAAATTTTCAAAGAAAATCCAAGGGGTTAATTCTGCATGGAAAAGACCCCTAAAATGGCTGCTTCAAAGCAATATTCGCAGACTTTCTGCGTCTTTATGGACACTGCATCTTGAGACATTTTTGTGGGTCTACTCATTTGCTCCCAAAAACGTATAAATATGTTCTATTTTAAATGTATTAAGCGTCCCAAAGACGGATTTATACGTTGTTGTTTTTTTTAATTTTTTTTATTTATTTTATTTTATTTACTTTTTTTTATAATGCTAGAGCATACAGAAGTCTTTGTTGCAGCCTCTCAACTGCAGTTAACAGATGAAAAAAATGGTAGTAAACGGCCAGCAGGTGGCAGCAGAGTATAAGAGAGCAACCAGGGCCATGATGAAAACAAGCTGTTTCCCCACAATTCTAAGCAGATTTGTGAATAATGATGAAAACGGAAACAGATAGAAATATACTTTTTTCCTGATGAAAGAAGAAACTAATCTTTCTTTTGGTAGGTTCCCAGTTTTTTATAGCAATAGAACACAATATTCTGTGGGCCTTGCAAAATCGTGAAGTGAAGGCGGGTTTGGGGGCGGAATTTTCAAAGAAAGGTTTTAATTATCCCTAGAAATGACCCCTAAAATGGCTGCTTCCAGGCAACATGGCAGACAGGAAAACAAAAGCGGTTACTGCAGAGCTGTGCACCCGAATTGTTGGTATCTCCCGACAGATGAGCTTGATCTGCAATCCACGGATGCTCTTGGACTGCTCCCATAATCCTTTGCAGTCCCGTCCTCGCTCCTGTTCTGGAATTGCAAACACGGCATCTCGGTGGAGGTTAAACATTTCTGTTTTTGTTTGCTCCCCCCCCCCCCCACCTAAGCCTTCTGATCCGTCTCCCGGAGGCCGACTGTATCTCTTCCATCCCTTGTGCACCCTCCGCCCTCATCCCCATCCCGTCTCCCTTGGTAACCCCTCTGCTTCTCGGGGGAGGCTTATCTCCCAACTGGCAGACACGGAAAATCACATCTCAGCCTGAGATTGCTGCTCGTGCCGCACTCCTGCTGCCGTCACCCTGCCTTGTGTGTGCGTGCGCGCGCGTGCCCGCGACAGCCAATTTCTGCCTGCCTTCATTAGAATTGATGCTCATGTAGCTGTCACTCAAAAACCCTTTGAATGTATACATTTTGAGTCCCGCTTTGAAGCAGATAATTTCGGCTCAATTCCAGGAGTCCTTCAAAGATGAACTCCTTCTCAAGATTGCTACAAAATTGGAACCGTGAGTACAAGACACATGAATGATGCTACATGGCGAAGGGTTTGAGGATCCGTCGTTGTGCGTGGTGGTGTGACGACTTGCTATAAAAACAGAAAACTCTCAGGTCAGAGCTGATGGAAGAGTTGTGAAAATTTGACCCTCAAAGTTGGTTTTACTGAGCAAAATGAAACTTGGTGGGAATGTCGATCATAAGTAGACACAAAATTGACTCATAAAGCTCCGTCTGAAAATACACAGCGAGTCTGCCATTTTGGTTTAAGTGGCCATTTTATGGTTCATTTCCATGGATCCTTGCTACTTAGATTTTTCAAAAGAAATTCAGCCCCCGTAGGCACTTACATCAAGCAATATGACATTTGGTGGACATGTTTAATACTAAGTAGACCCACAAAAAAATCTCAAGAAGCCCTGCCTGAAAAGATATAAAGTCTACCATTTTGTGTTCAAGCAGCCATTTTAGGGTCAATTGGCTCTGTTGTGCCAACTGTATTAAAAAAAAATAAAACATTCAGACACACCCCAAGCCATTTTCACTTAGCAACATGAAACTTGAAACAATGTCCAGCATGAGTAGACCCACAAAAATCTCCCAAGAAGCCATGCCCAAAAAGACACGAGAAGTTACTGTATTTTCCGCACTATAAGGCGCACCTTCAATGAATGACATATTTTCAAACTTTTTCCATATATAAGGCGCTACAGTAGAGGTTGAGGTTACGTTATGCATCCATTAGATGGTGCTGCGCTAAAGGGAATGTCAACAAAACAGTCAGATAGGTCAGTCAAACTTTATTAATAGATTACAAACCAGTTTTCTGACAACTCCAAAATGAATAAACAGCTGTTTTATTATTTTCTCTGAGGTAAAGTATTCGTATTCGCTAGCGATCCAAGATGGCGGGATCTTCTGCGCATGCGCGTCACCGATCGTGCAGGTCACCGATAGCGTCTTGCCAACGCGATCTGTTGTGGCTCAATATTGATCCATATATAAGGCGCACTGGATTATAAGGCGCATGGTCAGCTTTTGAAAAAATTGAAGGCTTTTAGTGCGCCTTAAAGTGCGGAAAATACGGTAATTCAAAGCAGAGCATGGCCTTAGAATTTCATGATTCTCAAAGGTTCTCGTTGTCCTTCTCTTGGTCCTTTAGATGCCAAGAAGCAGAAGAAAGAAGGCAAAAAGCGAGAGCGCGGCCAAATGGACTGATGATGATGATGATGATGATGATGATGAAGACACAGTGGATGATGATGATGAAGAGGAGGGCGGAATCGACTGTCCCGTAGCCTGTAGCGGGATTACGCCCGTGCAAATAAGACCCATAGTGTTTATAATTAGTGTTATCTAGAAACAACGTTAAATTTAATCACTTAATCAACACCAATCACTGGAATATTTTATCCTTCCTTTTGCTGCTTTTTATTTGTTGTTACCTCAATTTACCCATTTTTTTTTTTTTAAATCCCATTAATCCTCATTCGTGTTAACATCCCTCCCATCCCAAACGCGCCTTCCTTAATTTTCCTAGAATGCAAATAAAAGAATAAAATGTTATTATTTTTTTTTTTACATGTTTATTTTCATCCTGAAAGAATATGGCACAATTTTTAACTACTAAGATGCATGAAAAATTTTCAATACCGTTTTTTATTGTACAGGGGGTGCTGTAGAGGAGAACGGGCAGTGGTGGTGGGGTGGGAAATTGGGGGGGGGGGGGGGGGTTTGTCATTCAGATAGCTATGAAACACACATCTGTACATTTCCAATTCTTACATATGTCATATAGATTTTTATATATATATATTTGTATTTACATGGCAAACTTTACTTTGTTACACAAGTCACACACAAAAACATCTACAAACGAAAAATGTAGCTAGTGGTGGGGCCATTTTTTTTTCTCCACTTTTGGCATCCAACCTCACTACATTGCAAATCATGCCCACAGAAATGCACATTATTATTATTAAAATAATAAAAAAAAAACAACAACAACAAATAAACCATTTTAACACACAAAGTTTCTGTACACTGCAACAGCACATTTGTACACTAATTATAAAGTGTGTGTGAAATGTTGCACATATGGAGGGGAGTCTTTGGAAGCCTGTTTGGAATCTCAGATCACACACAAAAATGCATACTCATACACACACTGCAAATATGGACACAAATGTGGCAGCTGTTAAATGAAAATAGCTTTAGCTCAGAGCTAACACACTCACATTCAAGCACGCAAAGAGCAATTTCCATTTTGTCATTCCGGCTAAGGCACTTTGAAATTGCTCCGTACAATCTGGCGATATTTACTTTCCCGCCCGTATCGCAAAATTTCTTTGCATCGTGACGTCCCGCCTTTCCCCCCCCCCCCACATCGGAGGATTCTAGCCCTTTGACGAAAGCCGTGTGAAGAGGAGCCCGATTAGCTCTGGCGGCACGATGAGGACAACGATGGTGAAGACGTGGAATAACAAATGGCAAGGATATTCCGAAATTCCCGCGATGTAACTTTTGGACATCCGGATTAGCATGATGGCGATGCAAAACAAATATAATGGTTGATTGCTCAATTGATTTTTATTTTTTATTTTTAAATTTTAATATCAGATTTGAAATCAGTGTATTTTTTTGTTTATTTATTCAAATATTTTAAATTTTTAAAAAAAAAGATCCTCAATTATTCCTTGATATCAAGCTAATGTCTATGTGTTTTATTTTAAACTTTTAATAGGACACCTTGTCATTTGCAATGAGGTCTTCCACGCCTCTCGGGTACGAAAACTGCCAAAATTAAAAATAAATAAATGACTAAAAGTGAAAATGAAAACGGATGTAAAAAAAAATAATTACTTAAATAAATAAATGAAAAATATATGAATGGAAATTAAAAACAACCAAATATATATTCATAAATAAAGTACAAATAAACACAAAAATAAAAAAACGAGATTTAAAAAAAAAATTAACATAAAAATGAATGTAGACATAATACAACAAAAATAGAATTAAATATCACTCAATAAATAAATAAAAACGCTCTGCTCTCATTTAGTACAAAAATAAAGTAAGATAAAATACAAAAATTAAAAACGAGATTACAAAAATAAAATAAAATGTAAAAATAAATGTCGAAATAAATACAAAAAGAAATATGAAAATAGAATTACATTTAAATAAATAAATAAAAATGCTTGCTCTCACATTTATTTATTTCGTGCTGCAGACGCTCTGTCAAGTCGAAATGTTATTCAAACGAGGGGGCGGGTCCTACGCGTGTCTTGGGCTGGGCTCCGCTGTTGCAAACTGCCAAGAGGACAGGTCTCAAACTTCAGTCCTGCATGTTTTCGAGGTATATATTCCATTTATGTTTATTTTTTGTATTTAATTTTTTAATTCTATTTTTATATCCGTATATTATATATCCATATATGTTTACTTTTATTTATTTATTTATTTATTTATTTATTTACTTACTTATGTAGTCATTTATTTATTTTTAATTTTGGCAGTTTTGGTCCTCCATACTATGGGCCATCTTGTGACCATAAAAATGGGCTTCCCACTCATATTGTGAGAAGTTGAGCATGCTGGCAAACCTGTACATGTTTCAACGGTTGTTTCAGACAAAATTTAATTATTCAATTTAATTATGTTTCTCTAGTCCTGGCCTTGATGAAATGAATCAAATTTTGTGAAGAAAATGACATTTTGGTTAGAATTGTCACTTTCGGACTAGTTTTATCAGCACTTCATCCTTAAATTTGAGGGTGGATGAGTGGGGTGGGGCGGGGGGGTGGTTGAGTGAGGTATTACTAAGATAAAATGACTCTTCTGGACAGTGGTTTCATGTGACTGCTGTCACCACTTTGATTAAATTCATCAGATTTTGTGAGCCAAAAGGACATGATAGCTAGAATTGTCACTTTTATACAATTTACTTGCAGTCTTCCTACTTTTGGGAAATTAGTAGGTCCTGTGAAGTCTAATCAAAGAAAACACTAGAATTTGTTACTTGTTCACTTTTGTACCGCTTACCCATAATTTCCCCCCAAATGTTGTTTCACTAGGGTCCTCCACACCTCTAGGTGGCAGCACTGAAAATGTACGTTCACATATCAGCTTTGTTTCCGGTTCAGGTTTGTGACGTGTGGGTCGCGTCCCAATAGTTGCGCTTCCAACTTTGTGCCCCTCGGTTGGCGCGTTCCCGTCGACGGATGCGAGTGTGAAACCCGGAAGTCGGCGGCATCTACGCCATAAACGTCCTGGTAAGTTGAATAATACAATTTTTGGATTAAATTAATCACATTTTATTTACTGCCACAGCATTATAGGGGGCAGCAAACGACGATGTTTTCCAGCCATGTTGTGAGGCCATGTTGTGTTAGGTGCTATCCTTCATGTGTGTCCAAGAAAGCATATGTATTTCTCACCCGCCGGCGAGCAATACATATGCTCTAACTGAGCGTGAAATGGGCCAATTTGGGGCTATAAAATGCTACGTGCTAATTTCTTACCCCTGATCGCACTCTGGATCACGATCAGCCCAGTGACCAGTGTGCATCCTAAGAATCTTCGTCTGTGAAGGTATGTTCTCAAAATGCTGACATGATTGTAACGTGAAAATAGCCCTTTTTAAATCACGAGCCGGTAAAGGTGTGATCCGAAGTTAACTCCACACTTGGAGCCCACATCCACACATCAGGAAACACACGCACGTGCACACGCGCTCACCATACACATTGATCCTCACACTCAAAAGCAAACACTAATAAGCTCTGAGCTTTAGCTACCTGTTAGATGCTGCTGAGATTCCTAATGTGACAGCACGCATAAATATGTGATTAGCTTGTGTCAGCAAAAATGATTCTGTCCAAAAGAGATGAGCAAGCAGAATACCGGGATGAATTTCCTCCAATTTTTAAGAGCTGTAAAGAAAAACAAAACCTAAGACAGGCGCCAAAAACCGTCACGTGAGTAGAATTTAGTAGTTTTTTGTGGTTGTGGACAGGAAGTTGAACAAAAGGCAAATCATGAAAAAAAAAAAATCCAGTTTTTGGGCATGATGAGGAGATCCATGGAGAAGATTGCGGATGAACACAAAGCCTCTTTGTACAGTTATCTACAAGTGTTGTCGCTGAACCTAAAACGTGTGAGGTTTGTAAATTCAGGAAGCCCTGTTGTCCCATTGTGGATCCCAAAAAAGAATCTGTAGCCTGTCTTGTAGCCTACTGATACTACGATTGCTTATAGGACATTTCAGAATGTTTGTAAACAATAGGCACCAGAGTACTTCCGGGTAGCAGAATGCAAGTGACTACCGCTGACGAAAAAACTCGTTTAAGGTTGCGCTGTCCGTTATACCCCAAAATGATTCGTTCAATTCCCTTCCAAATCAAAAGGTAGCCTTCTTGGTTAAAGATGCAATGCGGAGTTTGTCACTTTTTTCTTACTCATGACTGCCACCTCTGGCTTAAAGCGTAACTGCAGCTGCAAGCTGGCATTTGGGCTGTGCTATAAATCAGCATTTTCTTGTTTTTTTTGTCTTGTTTGTCCATAGGGACGACATGACGGCATGACGTCAACCTCCACCATTTCACCCCTCCCCATGCCCAATAAAGTAGAGTGTTCACCCCGATCCACATTGAGGAGAAGATACAAGCTGATAGGCACAGTGACAGTTCAAAGGTTAGAGCGCTTTGTACTCATCTGGGCATTGGTGGAGCATGCACGCTGTAGAAAAATCTTTAACATGAGCATTTTAAACTTCGCAATGCATCTTTAAATAACAGGGCAAGTGATGACCAATCATAGCCCAACAGATTCCAAGTCAAACATTAGTCACCAAAAGTACTACTCTGTGAGGCTAATTTGCAAATCATGCTAGCCATTACCCTGCATCTACCATTACCAATGAAGACATTTCATTTATTGTTATTTCCTGAATTAGCCGTTACCTCACTCAGGTCAACTATTTTTGTCCTGCCGTTTTTAACCTGCCGTTGGGTCTCTTTTTTTTTTCAAGCACTTTACCCCACAATTCTTTTTGCCTAACGCCCAATTCTCACTGCCTGTGGAACGGACACGGTGCGTTTTCCGTACAGCATTCGCACGGACTGCAATTCACACCGCGTGCGTTGCGTGTCCGGAAATCTGCACCCGCCAGACCACAAGATGACGGGGGTTCACGCTGAAGAGTTTAGTTCATGCGATAACAACCGTGTATATAGAGTCCTATTTGTAAACAATAGCCACGCTTGGCTATTGTCACATCGATATGCTTTTCGGACATTATTTCTGGGACTTCTACCATGGGTAAGTACGTTTTGTGTTTAAATAGTGTTGTTCTGTCGTGTTTAATTTATTCTGAGCTCATTTTTTGTCTTAAATGTCAGACTCATGTCATGCTATGTAGTTAGCTAGCTAGCTAGCTCCCCTCCCAAAAAAAAACGAGTGCGCAAGCAGTTTTATTTTGAAATATACCGGATTTAGCTTGATACAAGACTTCCTGTCTGGCTCATGTAATTTCTTCAGCTTCATGAAAATCCGCATGCGGCGTCCGGAAAATATAGAACGCTTGCGGAAACCTTCCGCATCGCAGTCTTGAATGCGTTCTATTCTTGCGGTGCCCGTACGGCCACCGTACAGAAAACGCACCGTGTCCGTTCCGCAGTCAGTGTGAATTGGGCATAACACTTTACACATTCAGCCTGGTGATAGGAAAGCCATTTACTCTGGTCAAATGATATAGATTTTTTTTTTTTTTAACTTCTGGTGCCACCGGAGATCACTTGGGCTTTTGCCACCTGTAAGTACATGTGACGTCATGGAGAAATAATCTATTGAGAAAAATGGTGGAAATGGTAGGATCACTCACACAAAACATCTGCACAACGCCACACTTTTGTAAATGTCTACCGAGCAGAGCGAATGTTCTTGTACTGGCAGAGAAGCAGGTGCTTGAAAGTCTTTTTGAAGGTGACGTTGCACAGGGCGTAACAGGCGGGGTTGATTGTGCTGTTGATGTAGCACAGCCAGTAGCCCAGCGTCCACACCGTGTTGGGGACGCAGCTGGAGCAAAATGTGTTGATCAGCACCATCACGTTGTATGGTGTCCATGTGGCCACAAAGGCTACCAGGATGGCCATGATGGTGCGTGTCACCTTCTTTTCCCGCGACGGGGCCGCCTTCTTCTTCTTGTTGGGCGGCTGCTTGGTCATCTTCACAATCTTTCGGGCCACGTGGTTCTGCCGATCGGAAGCCGGCACAATCTCCACTGTGGCATTTGATGGCGTGTAGCAATCGCCCTTGGGGGATTTGGCCTTGATCTTGATGCACGTCAGCTTGGAGACCCCCGCTTTGGTGCGCTGGCGGGGTAGCGGGCGGCCAGGGCCAGGGTCAGAATTGGCAGCCGAAGGCGGCGTCTCTTCGTCCTTCATGTTTGATGCGGCCGCGCTGCCCGAGGTGGAATCATTGGAGCTCTCCTTCTCCTCGCCGGCAGTGCAAATCTCTCTTGCCGTGTCATCACCCTCTGTTTCGCCCTCAACAGTGGAGGAAGGCGCTTTGCCATTCTGCATCCTGCCGTCGTGCTGACTGCCGCCGTCCTCCGTGTTCCGGCTCTGGGAGGCTGCTATGTTCTCGGTCGGTATGTTGTTGTTGTTGGGTTTGTTCCTGCGCTTGGCGGGCGACAAAGGCTCTGCGTTGCCTCCCGATGGCTTGCGATTATCCTTCTTGACTCGGCTCTTGCTCGCCCTGGAAATCTGCCAGTAGAGTTGAATCATGATGATCACAGGCAAGTAAAAGGCAGCGATGGCAGTGCCAAAAGTGACGGCTGCGTTTGAGAAGAACTGAATGTAGCACTCCTTCTCTGGCACAGTCCGCCCGCCCACAATGAACTGCCAAAAGAGGATGGCTGGCGCCCACAGGATAAAGGACAGGACCCAGGCGGCAGCGATCATCATGCCCGCCATCTTGGTGGTCCTTTTGACAGGGTAGCTGAGTGGCTTAGTGACGCAGAAGTACCTGTCAAAGCTTATGATGAGCAAATTCATGACTGACGCATTGCTGACCACGTAGTCCAGTGCCAGCCACAAGTCACAAACCACCGGGCCCAGAGGCCAGTACCCGATGACGATGTAGACTGTGTATAAGTTCATTGAGCAGAGTCCAATAATGAGGTCGGCACACGCCAGGCTGAAGAGGAAGTAGTTGTTGACAGTCTGCAGGTTCCTGTTGACCTTTATGGAGAGCATGACCAGGATGTTGCCAATCACCGTGACCAGGCTGAGGGAGCCGGCCACCAGCACGATGAACACCACCTCCACAGTCTTGTAGGAGCCCTCACGCTCCTCTGTCGCGTCGGTGTCGTTGCCTTCTGAGGCGTTCCAGTAGCTGAAATTCAGCGCATCCATGGCATCGGCTCCTGCTGGTCGACACCTCCTACTCACACGGAACCTGCGGAGGAGCGCAAAAGATAATTTTTGATGGAAAAAAAGATATTTATACCCTTTGAAATGAAAAGTGCTGTCACGTTAGCATATTAATATTCGACTTACCCGACATGCTGCTTAAACATCTGTTTGATAACCTCTGGGGTAACAATTGTCGAGGCAGTGTTTTCCATTGTTATGTCATGATATTAAATTGTACTGTCAAGGCGCCTTCAGATCTCAGGACAATATTCAGAAATATGACATTGAGATGGTAGAAAATGAAACAAGATCAAGTTTGGAACACACCCTCAGAACTCCTTCTTAAAAAGGGGGACCACCACGGCTGCCAGGCAATGTCCCCGATGCCCATGACATGTTAAGACATGTCAACTAGAACAGCACCACAACATAGCCAGAGACGAGAGACCCGGTCCTCAGTCGTACTCTCTCCAGGCTGAGGATGAGATCCTACCCCAAGTTTCAAGTATCAAGGCGACACTCGATTTAATGGTCGATGTACGTTCCCACCCTCACCAATGGTGAGCTGTGGGTCGTCACCAAAAGACCAATATCGTAGATACAAACTGCAAATATAAGTTTGTCTGGGCTTTGTAATCTGGGAGGGGCTCAGAGTAAAATTTGGGAGTAATAGGCAAACCCTCTACAATTCTTTGCTTCTAACCAAAATGGCAGACTTCCTGTTCTTTTCACGTACAAGTTTTTGACCCTTTTTTTTGGGTCAGTCTCCTCTTGATAGACACGCCAACATGCCACCATATGAAACTGGCTTCAGGAACCGATTGTTCAAAATATTCTAGTGGTTTACACAAATCTACTGGCCCTAATTACTACAATGAGTGACGTTAAGTGTTTGTGCTGCATTGAGTGCACAGTTGTGAATGTTCACTTATCTGCAGTGCCAGAAATCCCCAGTGGTGGCATTGGGGCATGGAACTAAGCTGGCCTAATCCCCATAAAATGTTTAACACCGCCGATTTACGCCGGCAAGGCGCGACAATACAAACGGGATACACTTGTTTCCTGCCCAGTGGATTAGAGCGGCAGTGCTGATGGCCACAGCACAGTCCCAGAGGTGGCTGCTCTTTGTCCTCCACCTAAGCCTCGACGCACCTGAGACGTCGGACACTTGCGCAAGAGTCCAAACAAATCCGTCGCCGTGGACACTCCCCACCCACCCCCTTGCTTTGACAGGCTGCAACATCTCTGCATGTCCCTAAGGTGCCCGAATGGAAAGTTATTTTTTTTTTCTTCCTTGCTGACGACTCTCCAGCATGCTGAGTGAGCGGTCGCCTGGGGAGATCCACCGGCGACTTATCTTAGCGTAGCTATCAATCATTGGGCTCCCCTACCGCGCGTCCGCCCCAACCTCATCAGAATGCTGACGCCAATGATCGCACCCTTTGACTGATGAACATAATGCTAGTGCCAGCCTCCTTTCAGGCCGACATACCTCATGTGGATGCTTAAATGGCTTCTTTTGTCTCAGGTATTAGCCTGCTGGACTCCACCGTGCAAATAAATGAGCTTTCCCTATTGTTCCCTGTTCCGATCTGCAGTTTGCTCACCGGAGCCTAAAATTGCTTATGCCCTTTGGGGAGCACAAAAAGACCAAGCTTGCCCTTTCACGGCCACCTTTACCCCCCCGCGTTTTGTGCTTTACACAGGTGAGCAGAGAGCGAGAGCAGTGAAATGACAATGCCTTGCCTTTTTAATTTGAAGCTGCTTTAACGGGTCAACGCTTTTTGCCGGCGACATGCAACAGGTGGCGCCTGACGCCCGCGTCGAGCACACGGTGTGATTTGTGAGCATGGCAGCTGTGCATTAAAAGCGGCCCACATGGACTCTTCTCCCGTGCTTTGAGTTCACACTTTACACCTGCAGATCCCAGATAAATCCCCGGGGCACCTGTACCCCCCCCCCCCATCGTTTGCATTTCCATCATTGGCGGCACTCTCCATCAAGGGCTAGGCTGGTGTTTATTTGCCATTTGCAGGCAAGCATGACCAGAATTCAAAAGCTGTGATTTCGGCTGCACAGCTGGGACATCGACAGGATGGGGTGGGTCGATACACTCAAGACTTCTCTCTTTCTACATCTCACCCATGTAAGAAAGAGGAAAAGGAAATCAGTTTAAAATGAATTGATATAGATTGGTCAACATAGACTGGAACGTCATCTTTAGCCTCCAAAGTGTAGATGGTGATCACGCTACTCTCAGATTGTTAAAATGGATTTTTCAACAAGGACGATAATGGATGTGGTCACACTTGCTGGTTTAATGGATACCTGTACCTCCTGAACTTGATGGGTTTGGCAGTAGAACAAGTTGGAAAATTACATAAAATCAGATATCAGCACTAATTTGAAAATTTGGCGTTGAGACCTGCAATGTGAAACCAGAATCACATCGAAAGCAAAGCTTTCTACTTGAGCATCGGCCAGATAACACAGAGTACATGGGGGTTTCTCAAGGACCACCGGCAGTCCACAGACTGCACTTTGAGAAACACTCAATCATTTTACACATTGGCCAATCATTTAGCATCCGTGAACTGGGGCTGGGCGATATAAACGGTACATTCAATCAATATAAGGTATCAATTTTGGTAGGTAGAGATTTTGACTATACCGTTTTACCGCGGTAGCGCATGTTGATGATGTCACCGCATAGCGCATGTTGCTGATGTTTTTTTGATGGCTTCGTCTTCTTTTTGTCATGTTTTGTCCTTCGAGTGGACCCGTTGTGGAGTGGACTGTTCTCGGCGTTTTGGTCGTGACATTCCTTGAGGGACAATGTCGGTGCTTGACGGTTGCGCTTCTTCTGCGGCAGGCTTGTACCAGCACTAATTCTAATGGGGGGGATGTCGGCGCTATCTGACCTATTGGACAAATGCGGGTCGCTTGTGTTTTTTGCGACAGTAAACCAGAAGCATTTTTCAAAGTCCCTTTTTGCTCAGCGGAGAGGACGGGGCTGTGTGAACGGGCTGTGTGAGATGGAGGTTTTGGCGCTTGGAAGTGAAGCAGATGTTTATTTTATTTTGTGTTTCTGTAAAGCTAAGGAAAGCGCTATATAAATAAAGATGACTTGACTAACAAGTCAGGTCATATAAGACCTCGACTTGTGCTGTTTAGTATGGCCACTTGTGCATGCCCTTGTGATCTTGAAGTGAATACCTGCTCTAAGTACTTCATTTTTGTTGGCAACAATTTGCTGACTTAATATTGATTTACGATTTGCACAATCATAAATGTTATTCAATGTATTTTTTCATTGTTCGTTTTTAATTACTCAACACCAGTCCTTCATTTCCTGTCTTTCATGAGTGGACAAGCTGATTAATCCAGGTGTGCCTGATCTCAGTAACTACAACAACATTGGCCAGACGCACCTGGATTAACCAGTTTATCCACTCATGAGTGGACAAGCTGATTAATCCAGGTGTGCCTGATCTCAGTAACTACAACAACATTGGCCAGACACACCTGGATTAATCAGTTTATCCACTCATGAAAGACAGGAAACAAAAACGTGGTATTCAGTTCAGGAAGTAGTCGAGCTGTGCAAAGAGCCCATTCTTTACTGTGATGTATACCGTTAACGTGAAGGGATGCAGTTTGTACCATGATATGAATTTTTGGCCCGTCCAACCCTAAGCCAGTGTATACAAACTGAAGTTCACATTAGTACTTGAGTGGTGGGTCAACCAAACAGTGAATGTTGTTGAGGGAGATTGCTCATTTCCTGTTCACTGTTTTAGAACACAATCCTCCAGCGAAAAGGCTTTGACGTTTGACTTTTGCAGCTTGGGAGCGTTCCCGTAAAGAGGACAAACAGATACCGCAAAATCCGATAATTAGCTCTGCGGGATAGTGTATATTTGTGTAGATTGTACTCTGGGGGACAGCAGTGCACTCCTAATTTACCCAACATGCATGAAAGAAATCACTTTTAGAACAACACCGTCTTGTTACTGGGGTGGAACCCTCCAAAATTCGGTTCAGTAGCCTTTCCATTTGACTTCTCAAACTTGGGAGACACATTTTAGGGGTACAAAGGCTTGTCTCCCCTCAGAGTTTCTGAAAGTTGATATTTACATATCTGCGCCTCTTCAGTACTGCAAGTTATCCTCTTGTCTGTGGAATAAACCCCAGTGCTAAAAAATGGACTCCTACTGTGGAGCTATTTCTATACTGGCTGCAGAACACTGCTCAAGCCGAACAACAAGTGTGATTAATCATGTTTGGCACCAGTAGGCTTGCGTGTGTTTTCTATCAGAGGCAAGGTTCTTTAAGGTCCACAATTGTTGCATCACAGATCACTGAATATCTAATTTCAAGAGCCGAAGTTTGCCAAATGATTCTTTGCCAAAGGTGTCAAACATATCTCCTGTAAGCAGGACATAAGTGGGGAATCAAATCCTGACAGGTGTTGCATTATCCCTCTACTAATCTCTCGGCGGGGGGATAAACGAGAGGCGGGTTTCGGGAACGTCGCCTAAGTGGGTGCTGTCACAACGCGGCTCGACTTGACGGGCCGGCGGTCAAGGATTAACATTCCGCCGGCTTTATTTCCAGCGCCGCCGCTGGATGCGTTGGCGTGGACTCTGATGGCTACTCGTGATTGACGGCGGCACGCCGTTCTCCCGTCTGACACTTTGTCACCGTCTGCTGCCTGTTATGCGATGAAGGTGTGTTTTGCCTTGCCTTTTCCCATCTGTGGGCCCGCTGCAGTTAAGACGGAGAACTGTAAATAGCACAAACTGTCCAAGGACAATGTTAGCTTTGCTTCTTTATCGCTTTGCTGTGAATCACAGGAGGACGTGTGGGGGATGGCTGGCCAAACACAGAAACAATGAAGTGGAACAAATCCAACAGGCACCCACTTTATCTCGCCCCCCCCCACCGCTGCTGTGACTGCCTTCTCTCTGTCATCGCTATCGGTCGCTATCTTAATGAGCACCAGCTTTTCATCGAGGGTGAGCGCAAGTCAGCCAGCCGGAGCAACGCATCGCAAGGCATTCAAGTCACATGCGGAAAGGCCATTAAGAATATTTCGATTGACACAAACCTGTCAAGAAGAGAACATTCCGGGGCTTGTTAAACGAACTGTTCAAAGTCAACAAACTGTAGCAAGCGCCCTTTCGCTAAGCCACAACCCTGAAATGCGGACTAGATTCTTTCCTGACCATTCTCTGTTTAGTTCCGTAACAAGTAGGGATGTCCCGATGACACTTTTTGGACCCGTGTCACCTCATTTTGAGATCAGCTGATTCCGGTCTATTTATTAAAAGAAAAAAAGTGTCTGACCCTCCGCATTTGCGCTAGGCTAGGCTAGGCTAGGTGCCGAGGTCCCACTGACGCTAGTTCAGCATGCCGGTGGGCACCTCAGCTGGATCCGTGCGGAGGAAACGAAACATGTCCGCAACTGGATTCGCGGGGAGGACCCAGAGCACATCCATAGTTGCCAGCACCTGATGGAGGCGGGGTTGCCAGGAAGTTAAGTGCAGTGCACAGCGGGGAAGCGTGCAACGCATCTACTGTATATCCTTTCCGCCACACAAAATGCTCACTTTGTATACACTTTACACAAAAATAGTGTCACTGTAGCAAAGTGACGCCATGCCGCACGCTAAGCTATGTGGAAAAATGAAGTTATCCGAGTCCTGATCGGGAAACAACGTGGACAACGATTCCGATCGAGTCAGCAACCACGTGGTCGGGACCGATTTCCGATCACGTGATCTGATCGGGACTTCCATAGTAAGCTGTCAAATGATTACATTTTTTTTAAAGGGATCAGTAAAGTTAAGTCGAAGTCTAAGATTAATCACATCTTAGAATTCTGATTACTCACGATTCATTGCTTAATTTTTAGCAATGTTTTTTACCCGCCAAATTTGATGATGAGGACGTCTTCAACATTTTTTGATCCACTGCACATGCTCATCCTCTTCTTCTAATCATGTAATTACTTTCTGCCTTAATACATGATTAATGCGATCATTTTTTGTGATTAATTCGTTAGCGCTTTAACTTTGACAGCCCTAGTTTGATTATGACGTATGAACAGAAAGCGAGTGAGAAACAGTCAGACAACCATTATTTTTTTTTCCAAAGGTAAACAACAAACTGTGGTATCTTGACTTGTGGATGTTTTGGTTTCCTTCACTTCCACAGGTGCATGTGGGTTAACTTTCGATTGGCAAAATCGATTTATGAGCTAGGAATGAATTGAACTCACAAGTCAAGAGCCACTGTAATTGTAGAATAGTGATTTGATTGGTGCTAATCCTAGTTATGAGCTGCTGCTACAGGTTTGACCCCTGTTAGTTGTATTTGCAAATCCCGCCACTCTCCCTCATCGTTGTTAACGGGATATAATAACCATACCACAGATGGCGACCTTTTTGTTTGTCTGGCGCAGATCAAAAACAAAACGACGACGGAGCGAGCATTCTTTAAAACGTCCACCCGGGAGAGGCTTTAGCTGAAACCCCAGAAGCAACACAATGGCGAGAGCATCTTTGCGGCCGGCTCGCTCCGTAATGAGCCAGCTCATCGGAATGCGTGCGAGCCGGAGAAACAGGTGAGTCCCAGAGGCAGTGTACAATCGAGCAAGGGCGCGTGCTAACGGCTTGCTTGGGAAATGATCGTAACGTGCGGCAAGGATAGGACGACGCATTATGCGGACTCCTTGTGATGGTGTTCCCCGCCTAGCAGAGGATCCATTTCCTCTGAGTTCACCGGAGCGAAGGTAGAAGATGACAACAATCACTTGAGGCATGTTGTTTGGGACCAGCTAGTGAACAGCAACATATTAACCATACGAACTGTAACCCTAACTAGGGCTGGGTATTGCCGCCAACCTCACGATACGATACGTATCACGATACAGGGGTCACGATACGTATCGCGATACATATGTATCCCAATACTCGATCTTCAAGGCGATACGTCTCCCGATATTTCACATTCATTTACTTACATTTTATAATAACAGTCATATGTATACCTAAAGTAAATGTTTATTATGCTGGATGACAAAAAAAATGTTTTTGTTAGTAGCTCTTGGTCTAAATATGTATATATATGTAATATGCAGTTTTCACAGACACACCGGGAAAAATTATTAACTCTTTTTACTGTCACACGTTATCAAAAAAAAAACTTTAATACGTCCTCCTTGAAAACGTTCCATTTCATCAGATTTTGTCATTTTGCATTGTAATTTCATACACCAACAGCCCATTGAAAAGATATCAAATGCTGCCATCTGCTGGCCATAGTTAGTGTGTGTTTTTGATTCCACAACCCATTGACCAGGCAGCACTGCACTTAGACGTTGCACTGACTATTGATAAGAGAAAAATGTAAAAAAATAAATAAAAAAATAAAAAATGTAGTTGATGTCATTTACCGTTTATGGCGGCATATATTGTGATTACACTAATCGTTATTAAACGAGCAATATCGATTCTGACGCCTGCATATCGATACGTGTATTGCAATGAGGCCCGCAACTATATATTGCCGTATCGATTTTTTGAGCACACCCCTAACCCTAACCCTTCATATGCATTAATGGGAAGCAATATAATTGAAAAGAACACAGCGTATGGACATGACGTAGATTTGCGCTCTGGTCTGTGGGACAACTCGGGATAGGTCGTCTTTACTCAGCACTGTAGACAACTGCTGGATTTTGGCAAGCACAAATGCACAACTTCTGTTTGTTTCCAAGCACACGTCCTTGAATCGTGTCGTAAATAACGTCTGCGTGCTTGGGCCAACTTACACAACCAAAAGAGGAGACGTCTCTCGGGCCACTCCAATCTGCTTGGAAAAAGTTTGTGTTATTTGTAGCCCGAGGGTCGCTATTAACAGCTGCCGTGTCTCGCTGATATCTGATCAACTTTAATAAGAAACTAAAGCTCCCCGTTGAGGTGGAGTGGAAGAAAATTGCTGCAGGTGAGGCAGCATAACCCATTCCTCCCGCCCTCGTGCCTCTTCTCTGGAGAAGCTATTATCTTTCGACGTATGGAAATGTGCTAATTAAAGGCAAATCAGAGGAGGATTCTCGAGTAAGTTATTACTGCGAGATTACATTTTTAAATTACACATGCAAGATGGCCCGTCTTCATCTTCCCCTTTGTGTCCTTTTTGTTTTCAAACGATGACATATTCTTCCGGGGAGGTCGGACGGAAGCGAGGGTGTCTTTGGTGTTGACGGAGGTCGGAAGTGACACTGTCATTTTTCACAGATGGTGCAAAGCGGCTGCAGTATCGAAAGCGTTGATAGAGGGCACCTTTTTCACGACTCAGTTTATGATTCTTGAAATGCTGCAGGATGCACATTGTTAATTCCCCGGCCAGTAGAGGTGTGTTCTCTTTTGACACACGCTCCCCTCGAATTGGATGACTACCGACATATATGACATATACGACATATACCGACATTACCTCCGTGAAACTGACGTCTCGTACCCGCTTCCTTAGCGAGTTGGAGTTGGAATAGTAGCGTTTGTGAACATTTTTATATTGCTTTTCAGGTCATTTATTAGCATAGCATCTAGTTAATTTATTTAGCATAGCTTGCTGTATCATAGAAATTACCGTATTTTCCGCACGATCAGGCGCACCTAAAAGCCTTCAATTTTTTCAAAAGCTGACCATGCGCCTTATAATCCAGCGCGCCTTATATATGGATCAATATTGAGCCGCAACAGGTCTCGCTGTGAAGACGCTATCGGTGACCCTGCACGATCGGTGACGCGCAGATCCCGCCATCTTGGATCGCTAGCTAATACTAATACTTTAGCTCAGAGAAAATAGTAAAACAGCTGTTTATTCATTTTGGGAGTGAATGTAGTTGTCAGAAAACTGGTTTGTAATCTATTAATAAAGTTTGACTGACCTATCTGACTGTTTCGTTGACATCCCCTTTAGCGCAGCACCATCTAATGGATGCATAACGTAACCCCAGCCTTTACTGTAGCGCCTTATATATGGAAAAAGTTTTAAAATATGTCATTTGTTGAAGGTGCGCTTTATAATGCGGTGCGCCTAGTGCGGAAAATACGGTATTTCGTTTATAGTTTTTGTGAATATTCTCCCCGTGCCTGTGTGGGTCTTCTCCGGGTAATCCGGTCTCCTCCCACATTCTAAAGACATGCATGGCAGGTTAATTGGGCGCCCCGAATTGCAGCCAGCTGAGATAGGCTCCAGCACCCCCCGCGACCCTTGTGAGGAATGAGAGGTCAAGAAAATGGATGGATGAGTAGTTTTTGTGAACGCACAAAAAAGGACATTTTGGTTGGCACCGAGAACAGTTTTGGTGCACGAATGTCAAACATGAAAGTTTCTACTTGTTGGTTTTTATTTCCTCAGAAATAAAAAACAGGATCCGGACTACTTGTCAGATAACTTGGAGTGGCCTCCAAGAAATGAACCCTTGTCAAAAAACTGGATTATATTTTGAAGAACTTGAGCCCTCAATTAATCTCTGCTCTGGTTAATTATTACTTCCTTGGATAAAAAGTGACCAAATAAGGAGTTTTGGTTCAGTAATGGGAACTTTTTGGGTGAAATTTTTCAATTCAGAGTTAGCATGTGAACTCTGGAAGGAATGAGCTCTCCGTGAGAATGAATAGGCTTCTCCATGCTCGATTTTATTTCTTCCAAATGAAACCCAGGAAATGGACTACCAGAGTGACCAAATATGGAGAAATCAATTGGTACTGAGAACCTGGGGACAACTTTTAGAGCCCACCTGTCAGCTAGGAATGAGCTCCTCTCATTAGGTTTTATTTCCTCGGACAGACTCTCCACAGAAGCACCACTCAAGACGGAATTCTCTGACCTTGGTGTTGTCTTTTGGCTCACTGCGCACTCAATGAGACACTATCCAGACGGTGTACCTTTGAGTGGAGAGAAGCCAAAAAAGAAAGAAGAAATCGCCTTTCTCCTGGGGGGTGGTCTCCTACTCGGCAAATATATACAGCAGAACATTCTGAAGGGAAAACGATGCCCTTGGGCACGGAAAACAATTCACTGGAGGTTGTTGATGGTTCAGTATTAGTAGTGCTGTGTCTAAATATTTATGTTGTATCTCGGCAGGCATCTGTTAAGACCCGACCCCCCCGGTGGCCAGGTACCCTTGAGAAAAGGGTGGATGGAGAGGGAGGGGGGGTGTAGACAGTGGTAGGAAATGAATGCAAATCTGTAATTATATCTCAGCGGCTGAAGATCGCCATCGCTTTCATTTCCTGCCTCTCGCTCGTCTCAGTGTGACATCGCAATGTTGTCTGGCGACCAGTCCTTGCACCCTCGCAGGACAGGGCCATTTTCACACGATGCTCATGTAAAGTTCGATGAGTCACTTTCACCGGTTATCTTGAATGCTCGCTATGCTAATAATAATAATAACCAGGAGACTGCATATTCTCAGTTGAACTATTTAGTGGATGCCAAAAAGATCGAGTACACAGCTGTGGAGCCATCTGCTGAACGCAGAACAAGGCTTGCCCCTCTCGAAATGGTTGCTAATCTCATACTACCTTGTCCGTCCACCCCCACGGGGGCCAGCCTAGCCTGGCCAATGTAAAAATGTGTGACCTGATGGTCTTAACTGGTTTCTGCTGGATAAATTTGTGCCAAAGTGCAGATAGATAGGAAGACGCCAAGCCAGGACAGGTCACATCGACACAACCCAGGACCATGGTTGAGTGGACGTGGGGAAGGGGGCTAGTGCAAAACAAGCCGGCTCCGGCGAGCGTCCGACCCTCCGCAGCCGCGCGCCCTCGGCGTCTCATTCGAAGGCGCCTCCGCCCGTGCGGGCTCGCTCGCCCGCTCTCTCCGGTAATGATCCTTCCGCAGGTTCACCTACGGAAATCTTGTTAAACTTCCTCTAGTAGAGTCAAGTTTGATTGTCTTCTCCTTGCGTCGCAGGCGCCGGGGAGGGCCCATCCGAGGCGCGCACTAGGGATGTCACGATATGGGCAATATCGTGATATTAAAACTGCCACAATATCGTCGTCGTCATGTTCACAATATTTAAAAGGAACGCATCTGTTCAAAAAGTCAGGTTGATTTCAATTTGTGTAGTTCTAGCACCCTCTAGTGGCTAGTTTATTAGTGCAATTTAATTGTCATTAGGGATGTTTTGGCCTTCTATGTTTAAAATCTATGCTAATTGTCAGATGAAGGGGAACCTAATTTAGTGCAATTTAATTTTCATTAGGGATGTTTTGGCCTTCTATGTTGAAAATCTATGCTAATTGTCAGATGAAGGGGAACCTAATTTCCTTGTGAAGCAATCAACGTGTGCTTGCATTATTAGCAAGTAAGTGCCTCAATATTGTTATTAGATTATAGGTGGTTTATATGCATTGCTGTTATGTACAAAAGCACAATATTGTGCTTTCTTTTTTTAGTATGAGCTCTTTTTTTTTTTTTTTTTTTTTTTTTTAACAATATTGTGATCTTTTTTAAATATTGCCACCAGAATATCGTGATAATTATCGTATCGTGACCTTCATATCGCGATATCGTATCGTGATGTTTGGATATCGTTACATCCGAGGCGCGCACTGCCACGCACTGGCTCGCATCCTTCCCGCATCATCCTGACGAGTTCACGAACAGTTTGCGCAAAGTTCACGACCCGGTCGCGAAATTTTGTCGTGACAAAAATTTTGAACATTTCAAAATTTTTGCCCCGACATGGCATGCAGTCACGACGGGTTTACACACATTTTACGCCACTTTACGACGAGTTCGTGCACCGGCACGACTCGAGTCGTGCCAATTCGTGCCACAAAATCGTGCAAGTGTCAAGGCGCCTTATCACTCGTTTCAACCAAACCACTTGGTGGCACACTTTAGTGGAAAATGGCAACGAAGAAGAGGAAGACATCAGATGGTTGCTTCGGTGCTACACCGATCAAGGTGGTAGCGACGTGAAAACCTCATAACACGTTTTACCGTAGAGCCCCCCCCCCCCCTCATCAACGTTAGCGATAACGTTAGCAACTAACAGGAGGATGCCACATGTTACTGCACCACAATCCGAATCAGCGTGTCACTGGATGGGATCTTAATGGATCTGTCTTTTGGTTTCGGATGTTCACAGTCATCGTCATCCTGGTCAATAACTCCTCGCTTTGTTTAGATGCCAGATTGGGAGCATATCTTTTCAGTCAGATGCTATAATTAAGATACACGATGACTTGTCATTTTTAGATCAATTTAGATAAATTCGATAATATTACGCCACATCGCTGATGATCCCTCAAGGTCAAACTAAATTGCTGCACAGTGTGTTCAAATGACTGGCTTACAGATTGTTCTGCGTCTTGTTTGGTGGCCAAATGCAAAAGACACGATGTTACTGGTGTTAGCACTTCGTCCTGTTTGATTGAAGCAGCGCTTGCTGTGCTGGAAAACTTTTCTGCTCAATAAAGCCAAATCCTAAAAATAAAAGCTGCACTCCAACAAAGGCGCCTTTTGAATTATTACTGTGGAAGCCTGGGAAAAAAACAGCAGCTGTGTAATTACGACATATTCATCAGTCCTCCGCGTCGCTCTCCCTCGTGTTCCCACTTGACAGCTTTATTCTTCGAGATGGGAATACTGCCGGACCGCCGATTCTCTTCCTTTTTCTGGGCGACTAATTAGCGTTCGCCCGATCAACAACGCGCGTCTGCCTTGACGGCCGCGTCAACAAATCGCCTGCGGCCAATCGCGTCTTAGCCCAAGGAAGCATGCTGTCGTTTTTGATTTGCCTAATTGGTGAATTTTGCCGTCATCCACCCTAAAGGCAAATTCTGTGGAAAAGGCCAACGTTTGACCCAGCGGAGATAATATGGTCTTTAACCGTTAATCTTATGTCCTTTACGGAAAAGTGGCCCCAGGCTAGCTGGTACTTTTTTTTTCTTTTTTTTTTTTACTCCTACATCGGTACCTGTCAGCAGAGCTTGACATCCCGTCATTGTCCTCATAAATGTGCCGTCAACTTGGAGGCCGTCGATGACGAACTAAACAAATTGTTGTGCATTTCAATGTTGTAATTAAAATTTTCAGGAATAGCATGCTACAAAATGATGTCAGGTGAATCAGCATCTTCTTGTTCTATGAAGTTTTGTACATTTGTGACTACAAGGCAGATCAGACTTTCTTAGATATGGCACAAAAATGCCTGACTCATAAGTGACTCAATCTAAGGTAATATTAGATGATTTTTGCAGAGGATAAAGAATACTGTATTGTCTGCCAATATTGTTATACAGGGAGTTCTCGAGTTACGACGTACGTGACCTACATCTTTTCAACATAGCACCGTAGCACCTTCTTTTTCATTAATTTCCCTCAGTAATCACACCATTTTAAAGTTATTTACAGGTGTCACATTTCCGTGTTTTAAGTTTCCATTTGCTCCGCTTTGCCGTCCGTCAGCAATGAATATCCGTGTGGAAACACGAAATAGTGGATTTGGCATATTCAGGGTGGCGCAAATATGTTTGGGTTTTTTTTTCAAATTTGTGTGCAAAGTATTTTGATATAAATACGGTATCAACTTTAACTCTTTTACTGCCACGCTTTATCAACACAACACAACCCGCAGTGCCAGCCATTTTTCAAAACAAACAGAATATTGTGTTCTTTTACTACATATGCAACATGGGTACCACATGAAAGATCGCATTCCATTTTTTTCATTAGAAAAAAAAGCATGTTTCTACCTTATTCCCTTCCTTAGTAATCACCATTTGAAAATAGGTCATTTGAGTGACATTGAACGAAAATTGAAAATATAAGGAGAAAAGAAGCTTTTTTTTTGTGAAGAGAAGATACATTTTCTCCACCACAGTGACTTTGATACTAATATTTTTTTGTTTTGTGACGCGCCGTGAATTAGGTTTTATGTGACAAAGGCTTTGATCATTCACGTGATCCTTGAAAACGTTCTATTTTATCAGATTTCATCAGATTGCGTCATGTTTCATTGTAATTCCATACACCGGCAGCCCATTGAAAAGAGATACAATGCTGCCATCTGCTGGCCATAGTTAGTGAGTGTTTTTGATTTCACAACTCGTTGACCCGGCAGCACTGCTCTTGGACGTTGCACTGGCCACTGATATTTAAAAAAAAAAAAAAAACGAACTTGATGTCATTTAACGTTTATGGCGGCATACATCGCGATTTTAGCAATCGTTATTAAACGTTTTTGGCGGTCAAAGAGTTAATGGTGGAATCCGACTTAGGTCAAAATTCAGGTTAGATCGCCAGTATAGGAACGGAACTTGCCCGTAACTCGAGGACTTCCTGTATTGTCTATTTATGTGCATGCATTAAGTTAGCGGACTTTTGGTTGCAAGTCAAAGCAAACAAGTTGGCCAAATGACGGCTCATCTGGAAAAACTCAAAATCTCAAGGCCCAACAGTGTTGACATCTATTATTCGCAAAGTTTTGCTATTCACAGCAGGACTTGTTCACTAACCCCATACAAATAGAGTGTTCACTTTAATCATTTTCCCCCCCTGTTGCCTAATCCCGAAGTGGATATGTAATCACAAGCGGGCCCGATTCAAGTGGCGATGCCAGCCAGTGCTGTCTTTCCCCCCGCTTGCCACAGGTCAAGTTGTAGCAATGTCAAGCATCCAGCTAAACTGCACTTTGATCGCACCCTAATCTGCCCTTGACGTCACGCAGGCGTTCGCCAGAACAAATTCATAGTTGCCTCGATGGTCCGCGAGCAGACGGAAGGACAGAAAAGCACCTTGCCTTGTTTTGAATCATGGAACAATGTTGTAATTTGACCGAGAGTTTGATTGAAGTGATGTCAAGCGACGCGGTGGCGACGCTAACTCTTTGCCGGGTTCTTATCTTGATTGCAAGTGTGCTTGGTAAACAAGGAAAAAGGGCCGCCAGGATACCTCGGGAGAGCTTATTTGACGACGTGACATAAACGCAACATCGGTGACAAAGCAAATAGCACACGCGTGCACGTATGCACATACACAGTAAGCGATCCGTGTGCTGCTGATGGAAAAAAGCCTTTTGTTCATTTACTGCTGAAATACACTCCCTCGCATGGCTCATTTAAAAAGGGGAGTGCAGCAGCCGACAATTCTTTATTTTCATAACTACCTGGGAAATTACAAGCACTAAAAACGTCTTTATAATTTTTTTTCACTCATTTTCTCCCAATAACGTATAAATACGTTTTTAATGTTTTAAGTGTCCCAAAGATGTATTTATACGTATTTTTGTTTTTTGTTTTTATGCTAGAGCATACAGAAGGTTTTGATGCAGCCTCTCAACTGCAAAGAACGGTTGCAGAAATGGTAGTTATTACACAAACGGTCAGCAGGTGGCAGCAGAGCAAAGGAGATCAACCAGGGCCATCTAGAAAAAAAGCTAAATTACTTAGAATTTTAAAAACATTTGTGAAAAATGATGAAACTTAGCTCTCTTCTAATACTAATGCTAATTGCTGCAAAACGGAAACAGATAGAAACTTACTTTTTTTTTCCCTGATGAAAGAAGAGACTTTAATCTTTCTTTTGATGGGTTCCTTTGCTTTTATAGCAATAGAACATAATATTCTGTGGGCCTTGCAAAATCAGTCAAAATCCAGTAAAACAGCCGGGAGCGAACGGGATCATTTCTGTGAAAATGGCTGGGAGTGAATGAGATTTTATTTTTTTGAATAAATCTGAGCTGTAAAATCCGGAAAGCTGATTCTTGCATGAGCGAGACGCACTGTCTGTAAAGTTTAAATCCAATTCAATTAAAATGACAAATTACAACAAAATGCAATAACAGGTCTCTCGACAATGGCTTGACTCTATTTTTTTCAAGTCGATTTCGAGAATTTATGTTCCGCATCAAGACAGCGTGTATTTTTAGAACATAACCTTCACCATTTCTATGGCAGTTTTCTATCCATTCATTTGAAATGTCAGCACACCATATTGCATCTGCGACTCTGAGCCTTTTATGTGTTTTTTTTTTCAAGTTAAATTGAGCTAATAGTCAACATTGTGCATTAAAAAACGTAACCTTTGACTTGTGAAAAAGGAAACAAGCAAACACTATGAATTCTGACCGTATTGGCTGTAATACACTTCCAGACCAGCAGGGGAAGCCATGCTCGCTCCCACGTGCACGGTGAGTAGAAGAAAATCAGTGGCGTTTTTTTTTTTTTTACTGGTTTCATGATTTTGATTTATTTGTTTATTCTCCTCTCTCAAGCTCCCTCTGATGATTTTCCATTCCCCCTGTGGAGCGCAGCTAAATGAGGTGTAGTGTACACACATACACACACACGCACCCCCACACACTCACCACAAGGGTTCCAGCCCAGAGGATGGGATGGAAATGATGCCACGATTGATTTTAAACCGACAGCAAACATGACTTCATCTTTTTTGGGTCAGTCAGCATGTTGCCATGGAAACACAAATGCCAAAAACATGATTTATTTCTGTTGGCAGTGCAAAATTAGGAGTTAGATTAGCAATTGGGTTCCTTCTTTGACATCCATCCATCCATCCATATTCATTTATGTAATTATTATATGACTTTATAGAATAGTAGTGTACGATTATACTCAATTGATTTTTAAATTAAAAATGTAATACCAATTCTTATTTTAGATTATCATTTTAGAATCATTGTGTAATTTTTACTGTATTAGGTTGATATTAGATTATCTTTATTTGTCATTCATACTAAAGGATATAAAAATATATTTTTTTAAATATGTATCAAATATTTACATCTAGATTGACACTTACATAGAATTTTAATTGAATATTTGTTTTGTATAAAGTTGCTGTCATATTAGTCATATTCACAGAGGATAAAGAATATATGCCTCTGATCAATGTCTGCATGAGTTGCTCCACCATTTGTTGTTGAGCTGAACATCGGCTCGTATGTTGAAAAACATTTAAATCGGGTCACTTGTATCTCAAGGTACGACTGTACTGCACCTGAGCAACATTGATTCTGAAGCTTCCGTGTACAACTTTTGATGTTGAGCCTGAATCTTTCTCTGAAGTAGCGCAAAAAAAAAAAAAAAATGTCTTCATACGTACTACATTGTACCATGGGAAAAGGGTTGACTGAATGTCCCGCCATCGACACACGGGGGCGCCATCTGGCTCTTGCTCTATCAGCCGCGTACAGCACTCCCCTCTAGTTCTAGCCGTGCTCTTTTGAAAGGGTTTAAGATCATAAACCTCTTATGAACGGCTGACATTTGAGCAAGCAACATGGCCGCCTGTGCACAATGCGGCCTTTCAGATTAGGACGTTACATATGAGGTCGCCGCCCTTATCGGCGCTATAAATGATACCTGAGAGCATTAGCATCATTAGTGAGTGGGTGGAGGGCTTTGTTGTGCGAAGGGGGCTTTCTTTCAGGTGAATCTATTGATCCGCTTTCAGGCTGCACACGTAGGTGTTTGCATTCTTCGCGCGTCTTGCATAACCACCACAGCCACTTTTTATTTTTTATTTTTTTTTTTTTTTTTAGCAACACCGGCCTCCGCGGGCGTGAAGAAAAGGCTGCTAACGTTTAGCGCTAGCATGGAAAAAGCACAAACACCAGCACCACAAAAAAAAAACTTTTTTTCTAAAGATTTATTGACTTTTTTTTTTTTTTTTTTTAAAGGGAAAGTCAACCCAAAAATATTCATTACAATAATATATTCTTTGCGCCTTCACGGGTCCAAACACGTCATTCTGATTACTATTGCGTTTGTGGAATATGAATTAAGCAGCAAAAGTTTGCCACTTATTGTCGACTGAGAGTGACATCACAGTTTCTCAGGGCTCAGGAAACGACAAATAACGCCTCACCTGTTTTCTGAGATTGGTTGTGACGTTTGCAAGTGTAACCTGTGTGGTTTAAACCCTGCTGTGGCGCTGTCCCTTTAAGAGCTGCTGGCTCTTGCCTACTCATCATCAATTAGACCCAGCTGTGGGTCTAATCGAGCATATCCTATATAAGAGCCCACTGCCCTTGCTCAGTTTCGCTCCTCTGTTGTTGGTGCACGCTTGTGGCTCAGCATACTCGGAGGTCACTTCAAAACATTTGAAACAAATATTTGAACTCAATAAGAAGAAACTGATGGAAATAAAAAACAAAAGCTCTGCTCTGCTTATCGGTGAGTCGGCCTCAGCCTGTGATTTTTCAAACCCTGTTGCGCAACAATATTGATGATTTGACTTGAATTAATGTTAGCTTTGAGCTAACTACTTGACTTAAGTGCACTTTACTCTTGGAAAAACTGAAAGTTGGTTATGTGATATATATATATTGTTCATTTTATTTTTGAAAACTTATACTAAACTAGTATGAGCTTATTGAAATGTCTATTGTAGTTACATTGTTGACTTGTTTTCACAATTGTTTGTTTTCCTTTCACTCTTATTGTGTAATTCATGTTACTTGAACATACCAAATCCCAATGGCTAATTGGTTTGACTATTCCATATCTATGCCTTTATACTAATTGTATTTTTCAGGCCTTGTTTTAGGTCAGGTTGGATAAAAATAGGTGGCGTTTGCTGCTTAATTCATATTTGACCAATGCAGTATTAATCAGAATGCGTTTTAGACTACAAAAACATATTAAAGAATTTTTGGGGAGTTGACTTCCTCTTTAAGCAACATTTTAGATTAGCTAATTGTCATAAGAGCTAACCAGGCTAATAAGAAAAACTTAAGATTAGTAAAATCAAGCATTAACTCATTCACTCCCAGCCATTTTCACATTTCGCAATCCCGTTCGCTCCCGGCTGTTTTACTGGATTTTGACTGATTTTGCAAATTCCACAGAATATTGTGTTCAATTGCTATAAAAGCATGGAACCTACCAAAAGAAAGATTAAAGTCTCTTCTTTCATCAGGGACAAAAAAAGTGATTCTATCCGTTTCCTTTTTGCAGCAATTAGCATTAGAAGAGAGCTAAGTTTCATCAGTTTTCACAAATCTATTTTAAATTCTAATTAATTTAGCTTTTTTTCTAGATGGCCCTGGTTGATCTCCTTTGCTCTGCTGCCACCTGCTGGCCGTTTGTGTAATAACTACCATTTCTGCAACTGTTCTTTGCAGTTGAGAGGCTGCATCAAAGCCTTCTGTATGCTCTACCATAAATACAAAACAAACTTATAAATACGTCTTTGGGACACTTACAACATTAAAAAAACGTATTTACACGTTATTGGGAGCAAATGTGTTAATGTCAATACAGACAAACGTTTATACGTTTTGATGTAAAGTGATATGGCGGTGAACCTTTAGGTTTGTCTAGCGTATTATGAAATCAATGTGGTAGTGGTTTGTTCCGGAAAAGCTGCTCAGGGTGGAAAAAAAAAAAAAAGCCAGTTAATCTTTTAATGCTGGTTGAAATGAGGTCTACTGATATTCACAGGGGATTTGATTGACGGAATTGGATAAACAGCTGGAGTTTATCGCAAAAAAAAACTGCTGCAAATCGAATCTCTGCCCTGCGTGAATGCAAATTACTTCTATATCGTTCTAAATCTACGAGGAGAAGCCAGACCAGAGCAATCGCTCATCCGACAATCAAACTCACCCACGCTGCTCTCAACTTTCCATCGCCATTGATTCTTTCAGATGAAATTATCAGACGGGCAATTTTTTTTGCGATTAATGCTCGACTGAGAAATGGATCGGATCAAAGCGTTTGGACTCCCTCGAGCTCGTGATTCCGTTCCTTTTGCTTTCCGCATATTGCACTCTTAATACAGCATAGACGGCGCGATTAGATAATAGGCATTCCCATTCTGCTTATGAATGTGTTTGATTCTTGCCAGCTCAATTTCACACATATTCCACTGATTTAAAAATAAAGGCAGCCAAGTTTTATGTTATTTAAAGAATCCAAAAGCCATACGTTTTACAAACTCCAACATGGTAATGATGGCATGGGGGTCATGTGTACAATAATTATCCCCAAGAATACATTTATCCAGAATGGACTGGAATGTACCGTGTGATTGATCCTGGCCAGGATGTACTGGAGTTAAATCACTAGCAACTGATTTTCCAATGACGACCACTGCGCAAGCAACACTTCACCAATTAATTGCAGTGGTCTTAATTCTCAATTTATTTAATTTTTTTGTCTTTTCTGAGATATTTGAGCTGGATTCCACTTTCTTAATGGCGTTTGCCTCAGAGGGCTGTTTTGAATCAAGGCCTTCCGCTCGCCATTGATCCGACCTCGCCTGCCTCTCGGCGACCCAGATCCATCACGCCGCGCGGCCTCGCATGTAATGACGAGGCGGCGGCCGGCGACCGCTCGCTATCGATGTATGACAAGGGCCACGCGTCTCTGCGATGCATCTGTTCATATTCGGCGCTTTGAAAGCCCGCCGAAACTAATTTGCTGCAGTGTGGGTGACGGTCAGAGCGACGTTTGAGAGGATTTAGCTTCCCAAAACAAGCCAAATATTCCCTAGAAATACTTCAAAACTAATTGTAGAAATAAAGAGGCACTTTAAAACTCTTTCCACAGGTAGCGCACTTGGTACTAGAGGTACAATATGGAACACAATTGTACTTAGCAAAACAAAATGCGAGTTAATGAACATTAGATGAGTGATTGCCATATTTCTTATGGCATTCATTTTGAAGATGTTGTTAGAGGATGAACACTGGAGATCAAATTAACACATTCACTGCCAGCCCAGAAAAAATGCATTGCATCATTTGACGTCTTTTTCCGTCAAAGGCAGTGAATGAGTTAAATTTGTCTGATTTGTAGGATGAGAGTTTTCAGAGTGACTCCATGATGTCATGTCGACTGTCCTGAGCGTGGGCCATTATCTGTGGCTTTCACTCTCACTCTTTTTTTTTTTTTTCTTCTGTCTCCGCCGTAGTCGTGGGCTCACGCCATTAATTTTCATCACACGTCACAGATGTTGACATTTCATTTACTCCGCTCCGCCGGGAATCACCTCAAATCAATTGTAGGCAGCTGGGGGATATGCTAAATCTTCCTAACAGGCATGCCCGTGGGGTAACAGGAAAGTGAGCGTTATGTGTCCACTTGAGATAAATTCCAAGTGACTGGAATATGGAGGCTGAGGAAGAAAACTGTTGAGGAAGGAAGCGTGCAATTCCCTTAATGAACACATAAAAAAATTCCCTACAGTTGCGGAGACAGTGAATTATTTTGTATTAGTTTTTTTTTTTCTTTTTTTAAGTGTGCTATCTGCAGCTTGTTCATTTCTTCATCCATCTCCGCTATTGACAACATAATACGAATAGGCCTCAATCCATAGGATTTTATTGGAACTGAATAGGATGCCAAACCGTTGAGGTTGAAACCGCTACAACCTTAGACAAGCTTTAAAATTCATGAACCTTGGAGCCCAAGGTGCCCAAGTCCAGGTCCTCGAGAGTCCCTATCCAACCTGTTTTCCATGTCTCCCTAATCCAACACAGCTAAATCAAATTATCAGTTCATCAGCGAGTTTTGCGGAACCCTGATAACGATACTAATCATGAATCAGGTGTGTTGGAGGAGCGAAACATGTAAAACAGGCTTGGGCACCCCTGATGTAGAGAAACAGCCCGTTGAAATTGGAAAGTTTTAACCTGTAGACCTGAGCCACTCAGACCACCCTTGTTCAAAATGATGACGTTCTGAGGACTGTAATCCCCCAATGACTCCATGGGATCAACAGTGGCATACAAGTGAAAACCAACGTTGAATGTCAAGGCTTTATACTACGCTACTATATGCATCAAGCAGAGATGGAGACTCACTCGGACTCAGACTTGTGTGAGAGAGAGTCTCTAATGAGGATAGGAATTTTTAAAAAAGGATTTCCTCTCCGTACTACAAATGTCTGTGCAAATATTCGCCTCCTGTGCCGATGTACCGTGGTTGGTTGCCCTTCTCGCTCTGTCTACCAACCCATGCGACCGCGCTATGTCCAATGTTAATGATGTCGTCAAATGTGACAGCAACACACAAACGATCACCAGCATGGCAGACTTAGAGCAACAAGCTGCGACAGCTTTGCCATTTGTTCTAACCTTTGCTTCTAACTCATTTACTCCCATCACGTTTTTTAATGTTCGAAGTGTCCCAAAGACGTATTTATACGTTTTTTATTTATTTTTTATTTATTTATTTTTTTTAATTTTTTATTTTTAAGCTAGAGCATACAGAAGGCTTTGGTGCAGCCTCAAAACTGCAAAGAACGGTTGCAGAAATGGTAGTTATTACACAAATGGCCAGCAGGTGGCAGCAGAGCGAGGGAGATCAACCAGGGCTATGGTGAAAAAAAGCTCAATTACTTACAATTTTAAATACATTTGTGAAAACTGATGGAACTTAGCTCTCTTCTAATGCTAATTGCTGCAAAACGGAAACAGAAACCTACTTTTTTTTTTCCTGATGAAAGAAGAGACTTTAATCTTTCTTTTGATGGGTTTCATGCTTTTATAGCAATTGAACACAATATTCTGTGGGCCTTGCAAAATCTGTCAAAATCCAGTAAAACAGCCGGGAGCGAAGGGGACTGCTTCAGTGAAAATGGCTGGGAGTGAATGAGTTAAAAACTATCCAGCAAGTCAGACTTGTGGTCAGGGACTTGGACTTGACTTGAACTTGTAGTCAGGGACTTGAGATTTGACTTGAACTTGGAACATAAAGACTTGGACTTTGTTTTAGAGACTTGTACCCATCTCTGCCCTCAAGTCTTGGGAATTGGTCAAAACTTTTTTTTTTTTTTTTTTTTTTTTTTTTTTTTAAAGCCTTGAACATGTGGTCAGACCAGCTATGTCTACTTTTGGGTTACAGTGTGTAGAAAATGACAGTGCTCTTTGGACTGTAATCCCGCCTATCGATCAGGATCAAGTGACCGACAATGAACATCGCATTGACTTCTTTTTCTAAAGTATCAAATTCAAATCATTGGCATTCAATCATGACTGGCCGTTCCTTGACCACCTTTTTGATTTAAGGCATCAGGCAAAAGGACGTTCCGAGGACTGCAACCCTCTCAAAAGTTCCCTGGGATCAGAATCAGATGAACTTTGCTGTCCACCTATTAACCGTGAATGTCAATGATTCATTGTTAAAATGCACAAGATCTCACTCAAATCAACTACCTTTGTGTCTTGGGTCAGAGTTTTTCTTGAGACTCGAACATTGGCATTTAATCACCGGCACTTGCTGTTCCTAACTGTCCACCTTTGTTTAAGATGTCAGACAAGGGCAGAGGACGATAATCACTCGGATTCCTTGGATCAGGTGTTGTCGGCAGCATAGATTTAACCAGACAAATGCTTCATCTTTTACAAATAGAAGCTTTGTACCTAAACACTGGTGCTGCACAATCTCGAGGCAGTTCCTCGACCATCTTGCGAAGTCACGGCTAGCGATGGTTGCGGCAGACCAGGAGCCGACTGAGATCCCCCGATGTGATACACACAAGGTCTTTAAAGTCAAAATAGAAATCTCCCTCTTCCGTACGGCCGAAATGAGCCTTATCTCCACGGAAGGTGGCCCATCCATCAGCGATTCCTCGCGGCTTATCACCCTGCCCGAGTCCAATCGTGCAATGATGATGTCAGACATTCATCAAACGCTGACACCTCACATTCAAGAAGACCGAGGCGCGTGCCCTTTTCCGCCGCCGCCAATCTGACCGCTATCGCTACGAAGCCAGTGAGCGTCTTCACACGTGCACCTCATAGTAACGTTCTGCAGCTCCCTGCTGACTCCTTCTGCATTCTAGTTAGAATTTACAGAGTGATATTGATGCACCAAATCGAAACCCACACGGGAGAGTGCCGTTATAAATTGAACATCCCGGACACTTGCCGTGTCGCCGCTTCAATGTCTCGGCGGAGTCGTGGCGTTGATCTAGCGCAAGGGCTGCCAAAGCTTTGCAGAAGGAAGATGGGAGAGTGAAAGTCTCTTATTTTTTTTGGACTCCTGCGGCGCATCATAAAATACTTTCGGAGGACTTTGCCTTTTTCAGATGGATGAGCATGTGGGTACCAAAGTGCAGGAAGCCAGCTGTGACGCTGGAACGCAACCCATCATTCCCTCTTGTATTGTCACACAGGACGTGTTTTTTTTTTTTTTTTTTTTTTTTTGGCTGAACTCAATTTCCCCCAATGGAAAAACAACACAAACATAGCGCAATGCTTTATAAAAACTTCAGAACTAAAATGGGTTTAACGTTAACACATTCACTGCCAGCCCAAGAATGCATCATTTGACGTCTTTTTTCCGTCAATGGCAGTGAATGAGTTAAAAGAGTGAGCGATAAGTAGGATAGAAAATTTGACTTAAAAAATATCTCGTAAATATTACAATTAAAACAAACATAAGTCGCAATATGTAAAGCTAGTGGCAAGCACAAAACGCGACATAAGAAGAATGTAGAAAACAGCCAAGTGCTGCTTGGAAGAAGGCCCAGACACTTTTAAAGTGTTTCTGTCGTATATCCCTCAAAATGCGATAAACATCCAAACCCAAGCTTAAATCTGAATGTTGTGAGCTTCCATTGTTCCATTCCTGTCCTATAGGTGGCAGCATCGCATATTATAACCTGCTCGTCATGGATCGTGAAAATTTTAAATTTGCTTCAATGGTCTTTACAAAAGAAACACATCCAAGCCTGATCTGAAATCTGAATGCTTGAGTTGTTTGTTTTTCTCCAGTCCTGTAGGTGGCGACAATGCACTTTACAAATGCTTTACAAACACTTGCCAATGCCGAACGTAAGATTAAAAAAAACCCCAAAAAACCACATGCATCTCTTGCAATAATAATTACAAATTTTATTGACTCATCTAAAAAAAAAAAATCAGGGATTCATTCAGTGATTTAAATAGTGTTTATTAGGGGTCATATTCGTATCTGGTACGGTTAAATGATTTTTCCGGGATATGAATATAACACGAACTGACTTTCTCATTATCCTGTGTTCAGATGTATTTTCCCGAGTTTATAAAACAACTTGTTCTGTAGTTTCTTTACTATTGTGATCAAAAACAGTGAATATTAATTTTCAGACTGTTCTGTAAATAATTATTCATGCACTTAAAAAAAAAAAAAAGATTCCTGTTCTGAGTCATTAAATTTTTTTCTAAATAGTTCCCTTATTATTGTGATTTAAAAAAAAAAAAAAAAAAAGAATCTCAATTCTCAGATTTCTGTAAATGTTTATTCATACACATACATTTTCTGAGTTTATCAAAACTTTTTTGAAAACTAGTTCTTATGTGATCAAAAGCATTGATTTGAATCTTTATTAGGCTGTTTTGTCAACAGTTTTCAAATAAACAAAAATATAGAAACTTCTGATCAATCCATTTCAATTTCAAACTTTTTTTTTTTTTCAATTTTATACTAAAAAAATACAGTAATGTATCGATGTAAGCCCCACCCATATTTGTTAAGCCACACCTACCTCAGGTTAAACCACGCCCACTTCCGGTTTATGTCACGTCCACTCGGAATACAGATACAAATAATTTAGATAGTGCTGTACTCGCTCATTCCTATTTTTTATTTACAACAGTTTTATCAGAAACCTATTTATTAGGAAAATAATAAAACGGAAATGTCAGTTGCCTTTTACTTTACCGTGCTCGCCTCTCTCTCAGTGGTGCATAGCTGCCATCTTCAGTTGGCGGCAAGTCACCCATAAAATTGCATTTTTCATGTTGCCCACACAGCGAGTGACTCCAACACGTATGCAAATTGTAAGTGTCCGTCGGCGAAGGCAAAAAGGCTTCGCCGAAGATTATAGTGAGCGCGGCAGCGGCTTTTACAGCTCTAATGATGATAGCGCTGATGAATGGTAATGATGCGAGCGAGCGGCCTCATCATGCTTGCTCGCCAAGCCTTTGACGCCACCCTTTATCCCGCCGCGGACCCGCACAATGCACCCCTAATTCACTCTACGCCGCTGCTAATGTTCCTTCTTGTAACCCCGCAGCGCAATTACATTAGCGATACAAGCTAACCTCTTTGTTGAGATTCAGGAAGTTTCAGGCTCATTTTACGATGGCAGATAATTGCTGTTTTTGTACCAACGGATAATTACAAATTAAATGGATCTACAGCAACAGCTGGGTTTCTTTTTTATTTTGAGGGATATCATACAAATAATTGAATTTTTTTTTTTTTTTTTTTTACTCCACAAAAATGGCCGACTTGGTGTGCTCAATGTTCAATTATGTCCAAATATGCTGATGTAAAAAAAAGTGATACACCTTAATTAGCACTTTTTGGATAAGACACTACAAGATATGATTAAAATATATATATATCGGTACTAAAATAAAATAATAATTAAATAAATAAATAAATTATATGCACCATATTGGTATTATTACAATATATGTTTTTTTTTTTATTAAACAATGTTTTTTGGTTTTTTTTGTTTTTTTAAACTAACTAGACTACAAATTTTTGGACAAAATACTACTGGGCACAAATTTAAATGTATTTAATATCAATGCTCTGTTTACAAAAGTAAATGCTAATTTCTCTAATACTTTTTGTCCAAATCACTGAGTACAAATTAATATTTACATAATAATGACAAAAATCATTTATCATAATTGTTTGTTTTAAAAAGTCAATTTACTACTAAATTTAATGATTAAATGATATTGTAAAAAATAAGAAAAAATGAATAAAATTAACAAATGCAAAAAATATAAGTAAAATAATAAATCAGTAAGATAATATAAATTAAATCAAATGGAACCAAAATAATCAGTTTTGAATTTAGTGTGGCCTTTGTGTTTTTTTTTACACTACAAATTTTTGGACAAAATACTACTGGGCACAAATTTATCTATTTAATATCAATGCTCTAATTGTTTACAAAAGTAAATACTAATTTCTCTAATACTTTTTGTACAAATCACCACGGAGTACAAATTCATATTTACATTATGACAAAAATCATTTATCATAATTGTTTTTTTGTTTTTGTTTTTGTTTGTTGTTTTAAAGTCAATTTACTACAAAATTTAATGATTAAATGATAATGTAAAAATTAAGAAAAAATGAATAAAATCAACAATTACAAAAAATATAAATAAAATAATAAATCAGTAAAATAATATAAATCAAATAAAATGGAACCAAAATAATCAGCTTTGAATTTAGTGTGGCCTTGTTTTTTTTCTTTCTTTTTTTTTTCTTTTCCCATCCTTATTTACGTAACAGAGAAACGGCCAGACAGTTGGCACGCATACCTGACCTCGGTTGAAACTTAACATAGTCCGGGATAAAAACTATGCTTGTTTCATGGTTGTTTTGCAGCACGAGCATATCAAATATCAATACCATCGAGCAAGAGCAATCCGATCTTTTACACGGCTAAATTGCATTAATCAGTCCCAGTGATGTGCTCCAGGGCGCCACGTCTTTGCCCGCATCTTCATACGGCGGCCCAATCTATACGACATGCATAATTCATGTTCGTGACACCGCCGCCATAAATAGATTTATCATCACGCACTAAACGAACGCCGGAGTGTGAATAAATGTTGAAGGGACACCATCCATCTCCTGGCCGACACACAAGTGGATTTAGCGGCTTGCATGAATAATGCAGAGTAAGTGAGTGAGTGAGACAAAGGCCTGAAGCATCACGTTGCTATCAAAGAGATATTTGGAAGTGCGGACACTCCTGCCGGGCCACTCGTAACACACACACCTCATCAATGGCTTGCTTCCAATAATTACTGTATACTTGAGCTCATTATTTCTCTGGCAGTCCACAAGGACGTAATTGACGGTTGCCGGGACAGCACCACCTGTTGTGATGCCGGGTAGCGGAGGTCAAGAGTATCGTTCTCTACTTATCTGACGTGTGATCCAAGATGGACACTGGATTGGGCGTGCTTCATATTGTTGACATTTAGCAGCTAATTAACAGTGTGACCGGTCGCAGGTGCTGCTGCTATGTGGGAGCGCTAATCCACCCCAGTGAATCCCAGAGATGCACCAATGATTACGATATATTAGCATTTCGGAGAATTTCATAGGCGCTGTGTTCAACAAACACATAAATCTGCATTCTGCATTGCCTGCTTTCTCATAGAGACCACTGCAATTACAAGCAGTCATGGTTTATCAGTGGTTCCACTAAAATTTTGGAGGATTTTGTTCAAAAATAGACTAACCGAAACAAATTGTGCAAATTTTCCTACATGTGTCTCCTGCAATTTGATTAATAGAATTAGATAGTTACAATGTTGCCATATTGTTTCCATGCGAATTTGGTGCGATTTTGTACAAAATGTACTTTATTAGTTGCAAACATGCGGTAAATTGTGATGCACAGATTCATTTGGAGATGAGAGAAATGACAGTTAACAGCGGGCAGGTCACCTACAAAGAATCTTGTCATATTGTTCATGTGGGAATTTAGTAGGATTTTGTACATAAAAAAATGACTAATTAGTTGAAAATTTGATTTAGTAAAAAACGTACACATTTTTATGCATGTCACCCACAATTTTGTTGGGCAGTAACAGCAAATGCAAAGTATGATGCAAATACAAAGCTGTTCCAATCTTGCCATATTGTTCCCATGAGTTTTTAGTAGGATTTTTTTTTTTACAAAAATTGACTAATTCGCAAAAACATACACATTTTGATGCACAGTTTCAATCAGATTTGTTGTGTGCTGAAGAGTTGGATCCCAAAACGCAGACACAAATAAGGTTTTAACTATTCACATCACTTGACTAAACTTAAAAAAAAAAAAACGAGAATGTATCGAGAATCACGACACGCCAAGTCCCCCTTGGGCAGCGGAGAAGCACAGTGAAACAGTGAGCAATAATCCGGCAAAACACACACAATTCTCAGGCCCTTATATAGACAGTTAATCAATCTCATTGGTTGTGGCTAGACATGTGAGTACCAGTACTGACATGGAATTCTCTGATTGGCTGTTGACCCCGTAACGAGATTACAGATCGTCCTAGACATCACGTAGAATTAAAGATTCCTGACATCACATAGTTCAGACATCATATAGCCTAAAACTAGTTGAAACTGGATGCTCTTACATCAATACCAAAACAGACACGTAACGGGTCATGAACTCTACTCAAACTTAACCCAGGCGTGATTCCAGACATGAGACGAGACCCAAACATTACCCCTGCATGACCCGAGTGTCTGCATGACCCGAGTCATGACAAGATTAGGTGATGAGAGAAATCAAGGTAAGACATAGGATGGGTAAACTTTAACAGTCGCAGTTTCAAATTTGCCCAGATCATGAAATTTTGTAGGATTTTTACAAAATACTGTAATTAGTCAAAAATGTGGACATTTTGATGCACAGTTTCAATAGATGGGATAAAAGGTTAAAAAATTGACAAAAAGAAAAAACTACACATTTGCAGATTATAAGATTTTAGTAGGATTTTGCACTGATCTTACACTGATTACAAGAAAACTTTTTTTTTATTTGAATCTAACTAAATCATGACAATTTAGTTGGATTCAAAACAAAACCGACACCAAGAAAAAAAACCCCTGTAATTTAGTGGTAAACCTCCAAACTTGCTGTTTGATTTGGAGCAAAATTTTAGGGAAAATTAGGACATATAGTATCAGACTCAAAAGAATTTAGTTGGATTTTGTTTAAAAATTGCTTGTGATTAGAAGTAAAATTACAAGACTAAATTTATATTTTTAATTGAAATAATATAATGATCTCCAAATACTAATAATAGTCACATTTTAAAGCAATGCTTTGGTTTTTCCGCATGCAATATGCGACTAAATTTACAAGAGGGCACATTGAGAACACGTCCAATAGCTTCATATGTAATTGGTTGTGCAGCACTTGCAAAAAAACAGGAATAAGCACACCACATTGGACACAGGCCATCGATTTATAACAATACAATTACTGTATCTTGTTGCCCTCTTATTCAAGTTGTCTGTGTCAAACACACAAAAACACACACGCGTTCCATTTTCTCTTTATCTTTACATTTTCCATCTCGAGGCGCGCAGGACTCGTACACTCTCGGTGAGTGTATCTTGATTAGCGCCCGCCTGTGCAATTTCCTGCCAGATTATTTTTGATGGATTCGCAAAAAAGTATCAATCAGAGCCAGTCGGCCGCTTGAAAGTGGCTTTCATTAGCGGTCAAACACTTTTGTTCTTGCCTCGCACTCAAGGGCAGTGTCGCCGACTGCTTCCGAAGTGCGCGTTAGCTTCCTGTCTTGCTGGCGACAAGGAAGGACTGGAGTCCTTTTCACATGGCGAGTGAAAATGGGAAAAGTTAGTTTCAAAGCAAAGTCAGTTCAAAAACGGCACCGAGCTAAAATCGCATTGCTTCAAAAATATTGTCATATAAGCTAAGCACATGACATTACTTCTGATGATGTCATGTAAACAAACTACATCAAATCAAAAACATGGGAGTTAAACAAACAACTTCTGATCAAGATGCTGACCTGTCATCAAGATCAGACCTGTCAAACAAATAAAATCCAGAGTACTGAAATCCTGTCAAATGACAGCAGAAAAAAAAAACTATTGCGTAAACAGACACCGGGTCAAAATGCTTTCACGTCAACAAACAACCATGCTTGCATGTAAACAAACATTAGATCAAAATACTATCACGTAAGCATCGGATCAAAAAGCTGTCACAAACAAATGACATAAGTCATGTAAACAAACATGTTGGAAAGCTGCCACACCAACGACCGACAAGATAAAAGCGGTGTCATCTCAAGTAAAAATGCAATGACGTAAATATCAATAGATCCAATGGTGGTTCAAATCACGACCATGTAAATAAACATGGGATCAAAGTGCTGTCACGTAAACAAACGTCATCAGATGACAACTGTGCGACGGGGACCATTATTACGCTGTGCTTTGTTTCAACCTCACGACAGCCTGACGTTGACAGCAGGCGATTCCGTCTAATGTATAATCATGCGAGCGGGCTACAGGTGGCGATGGCGTACACGTGTGGCGGCGACTTTGGGGACGAGCGCTCGTCGTTCCCGCGCGTGGCGCTGAAAAATAGCCGACTTACTTCGGCTGGCCGTGATTGATGGCCGCGGGCGCAAATCAATAAGGGTGCGCACCGCGGGCGCGCACTTTGTCTGTTGGTGGCGATAGGGGTAACATGTCAGAGTGGACCTTCTCCATCTTGTCACTTTTAAACTCAATCAATAGTGCTTCCCCCACTGCGCGTTCCACTTCTTTTCCACACGCCGCGATCGATAACCCGGTGACCGGTGGGGCTCCGAAACACAAAGCCAGGTGACATCAAACACTCAGTGTACACAGATAGATGTTTGTTTTTTAAATGCCAAAGCAACAGGTACAAAAACATAAAGCCAAAGACTTGGGATGCAGCTGTAAAATATTTTGGCACATGGACATCCTACTGAAAATTCTATTGAAGCACTTATTCAGACTGCGATTGGCTGGCAACCAGTCCAGGGTGTACCCCGCCTACTGCCCAAAGCCAGCTGAGATAGGCTCCAGCACCCCCCGTGACCCTTGTGAGGAATAAGCGGTCAAGAAAATGGATGGATGGATATTTATTTTTGCCTGGATAAAAAAATTAATAAGAATACACAAGAACATTTTACATAATAATGAATGACCTATTGGTTTTTAATTTAAAATTACTGAATTTTTTTTGTCCCTAAATTTAAGCTGTGTATTAAAACGGACAATATTTTAGTAGTGAGATTTTGGCCTATGAGACGAAGTGACGTCAGAACCACAGGAGAGCGATTTTGCCGGCTAAAAGTGCACGTTTGAGTAAACGGGCTTAGTAAGAAGTGCAACTGTGTCAGGCTGTCAGCATTAAAATGTGTACATTAGAGTCATTTTCAGCTATTAAAGTGACTTTGAAAAGAAGCCCGCAGGATCTTGATAGCCTTTACAGGGCACTTGCTTAGCAGCTAACCATTAGCCTAGCCGCTAACGCTAACACTTGGAGCAGGCACTGCATTTTGACAGTTAGTGTATTTCTTTTTGTTTTTGTTTTTTTGCACGTCCCCTTCACTCTTTGACCGTCAAAAACGTTTAATAACAATTTGTAAAATCACGATATGCCTCCATAAATGTTAAATAACTATGTTTTTGTTTTGTTTTTTTGTTTGTTTGTTTTTTAATCAATGGGCAGTACAACATCTAAGTGCAGCGCTGCCTGGTCAATAGGGTGTGGAATCAAAAACACTAACTATGGCCAGCAGATGGCAGCATTGTATCTCTTTTCAGTGGACTGCCGGTGTATGAAATTACAATGAAACATGACTAAATCTGATGAAATAGAACTTTTTCAAGGATGATGTGAATGATCAAAGCCTTTGTCATATTAGTTTTTTTTTTTAATAACGTGTGGCAGTAAAAGAGTTAAGGATTGAACATGATTTCAGGATGATATGATGTTGGTGGCAACAATTTGTGATGGCAGTTTAAACTTAAACTGAACTCAAAGCCACCACGCACTGCCTTAAACAACTTCAAATTAAAAGCGTACCAAGGCCCGAATGTTCGTGTATTATTGTATCTGGAAGATTTTATTTTGAAGTTGGCCTTCTCACCATGTTGGTGGCATGTTACAGAGCGTTGCTGCAGCTAGCTTGACTGTCTTCAAGACAATGCACACCAAATAATCATGTTTTTGTGTCGAGACATCTGTTTATCGGATAAACTATCTAATTTTGAGCGATCCCGTGATGACAAACATGCAATTGTTCAATTATACAAGCAAGCCTGTGGCCAGTGTCTTCTTAAACGAGCATGTTCTAAAAAATTCAACAAGCGCATATCTGCATGCCTGCAGGGAGGAGGCGAGCATCTTAACGATCGCATTAATTGCCTGGAGGATGTCGCTCACTCATGCATATTTGACACTTTTAGCCGCATGCTCGCGCCGCGTCTCGCCGCTAATGGATGCCGTGTGGCGCCGCGCTGCATACGGATCAGTCGCCCCCCCCCCGTACATCCATCCCCCAAACACCGCCGCTGTTGCTTTGCCTCGCTGTAATGGCAACTGAGAGCCCTCGACGCCAGTGTCGGGGCATCAAACAACGGGCCGCAAGTGTGTGCGATGGTGGTTGATAACAAGGTGACAAGTGGTCCCCGAGTGCGAGCAGATTGGACGCCGCGTCCTCTCGCGGCCACCATGATGTCAGTTCACGCGTGGGGTCAAATGGGATGTGTTCAATGACTTTTTAAATGCTTTTAAAGCCAAACAATGGATGACAGGGGCAAGGACGCTTAGCACAATGACAGCAATGTGTGCATGACCATATTTGGGCGTTTGCTGTGTAGCATCTCATTTGTGTATGAATGATCACTAGGGAACTTCAAAATAAAGTTCACCAAATAATACATTGATGGCAATGCAAAGTAGCCTTAGTAGACTTTTACTTTGAAGTTGGCAAACGTCGTGGCATGATGGCTAGCTTGACTTCGCATTTAGAAGTTTAAGATTTCTTTATCATAGTTTTGATCAACATCGCAGTCGACCAACATCAACACTCCCATTCAATTGCTAATTTAGGACCCTAAGAAACCGCTAATTAATTACTCCGTCATTGTTGGATATGGCAGAGGTCCCTGACGTAAGTTGCTAGCAGCTACCTGTTAGCATTACCGACGAGTGCCTGGCTGGTAGCTGTAAATGAGTTTGACAGCTGGTACCTGGCTTTAATTCTTTCAATATTCGGGACTTTGGCTTACTTTGTAATTCACCCTCAATGTTTAAAGGAATGGAATGTGCCTTCATTTATCATTCCTGCCATTTTTGCTGAAAACGCCTCAAAAAAGGTGCATCGAAACTGAAGCTGTTATTGAACCATTTGAAGTATCAGCATGGTTTTGGTCTCTTTTTGAAAATAACACTTGAATTTTTCTGCCAAATGGTCAGAAACAGTTTGCTACTGGCACTGAGTAATGGACGTTAAATAAATAAATAAATAAAAAAAGACATTTTTATGTTCGTCTAATTATTTTTCACAAAATCTGCCTTGAAAATGAATGTAGAACGGTGATTAGGACTGGAAAACATTGAGGAGCAAGCAGTTAAGAAAATGGATGGATGGACTATTCTATTCTAGCCATAGTTGAGAGACAATATCCACATTTAGACATCATTTTGACATGAAATCAAAGCAAGCACATCAAAGAGATATGCCCTTTATGACGCCGTATGATCTTCTGTGTCATGGCATTTAGCGCAGCTGACTTTGGAAAAAAACAAAAAAGCATGCAAGCCCACACCATATTCAGAATCTCATTGGCTGTTCAATATGTTAATCACCATGAAATCGCTGTGACTTTCCTGCATCGTACGAGGGCGGACCTTTTATGCACATTGTCATTGGCCATGACAGACAAAGGGAGACTCGGGGATTAGACCACATAACATGTCAATCACTCCCCACGTGATTCCTTTGTTTTATTTCCCTTCGAGTTTGGTTGCAGAGCGCTACAGCTGAATGCTAACTCAAACGAGCATCAGAATAGCTGAATCTTGTGCGTATTTGGCAGGTTGCAGCAACCAAAAATGTGGCTTTATGACATTGGAGGGTTTCCACGTAGGGTGACTTAAAAAAATGAGTTACCCTGGCAATCAGCACGTCGATATTTTGAGAATCTGACTGGCTTTTCAAAATGTCCATCGCCAAGAGGCTTCACTGCTACTGGCTCAAGTGACGACAGTGGTATGGAAGCAAACGACCTTTTGATGCACAAATTGGGTTGTGTGGATCTTGTGACTGCTAAAACATCATTCTATTGGACCAAACAAGGTGTCATCTCCAGAAGCTCAGCTTTCAAATTATGTATAACATGTCTGGGCAAGTGCCCTGCGATTGGTTGGCAACCAGTCCAGGGTGTCCCCCGCCTACTGCCCAGAGCCAGCTGAGATAGGCGCCAGCAACCCCCGCGACCCTTGTGAGGAATAAGCGGTCAAGAAAATGGATGGATGGATGTCTGGGCAAGTACCCAGCTAGCGACGTGCATAGCCCGTCTTTCTCCAAGATGGCCGCAGGACCCACCGGTGGGCCCTCGGAACTTTAAAGGTTGCACTTTGAGGTCTTTTCATTTTTATTAAAAAAAAAATAAAAATAAAAAAAATAAAAAAAAAAAATATATATATATATATATATATATATATATATATATATATATATATATATATATATGAAATAGGACTTCATTTATTTTATAAAACACGTTTGCCCATTAAAATAACAACATTCAACTCAAAATGTCAAACATTGCCGTTTAGATTTTAGGAACACAACTTTTAGCCATTAATACTTTATTTTACACATGGACCATGTATAAAATAAGTGTTTCTGCTTCACATTGCACTTAAAGTTGTGTTCCTAAATCCTGAAGGGCTATATTAGACGTCATTATTATTATTATTTTGTTTAATGGGGAAAAAGTGTTCTACAAAATAAATGAAGACGAAATATATTTTATTTATTTTTGCTGATCCAAAAAATGATCCGCTCCGTCACCCGATCCGAACCGTGACTTTTGTGATCTGTTGCACCACTAGTCGCTATATAGGTTTGGATATTCATTATGGGTGTACATTGTTAAATGTATCGTAACCCATTTAATCTTAAATTATTTTTAACGTGTTAATTAAGTACCGGTATAATCTTCATGACCGTTCCGATTGTTTTATGGAGTGATCACATAGTTTTTCATCACATTTTGCCATTAAATGATTGCATTTTGCGCGAGCGTTTGCTGTCTTTCCCAGATTTCACTTCACCTCGAAAATGCGTTAGCGTGTAAGTAAAGCCACCACTGTGCATTCTTTACCTGAGACGATCTCTTCCCGCTCAGCGATTAACCTTTCACTCCTGCGGCTCTATAAAAAGAAAGAGAAAAGAAAAACGTTTAACTCTCGTTGAGACTCAAGGTCTTTACAAGCCAGACGTAAGAATAATACAGAGAGAAGAAAACAGACTACATAAAGAAGGACTAGCTACTGTCGTTGACATTCTGCATAATAAGAATGTATGTGTGGAGAATTCATTTGTGCTGATGGGTGCTCCCCGCTAGGCTGAGTGGCGCGCTGCATTATGTAAACGTAGCCTGTCCGTCCATTAAAGTAGCTTCAAAGAATTGCTTTTTACAGTTTTCAGTCGTCACTTCAAACTGACTCATGGCTTCCCATCCTGTTGAGATGGATTTCATTGTGCTGGTACTTACAGGTGCAGCAGGGCAGCTTCTGCATCTTGGAGGGTGTGACGCCAATCGGGCCAGTAGGGAAGCAGGGGGCGGGCCTTCCTCCAGCTTCGTGATGATTAGCCATGGCTGCTGCGCGGGGAAAGTGATAATGTTAGCATTAGCGTCAAAGACCGATGAAGACCTTCTTTTTTTTTTTTTTTTTTTTTTTTTTTTACCGTGAACGTTCTCTGAATTCTTGAATGGAATTAAGCTCATTTATTTTACTACACTTTTTTTTTTTTTTCTTAGATTGGGTGGTCCCTTTTCCGAACTTGGAATTGTTTTGCAACAATTCATAATTAATAAGTTAATACTATAAACTTTCAGTACGAACTCTGTCATAGGTTTTCAAGAAAAAACAGTCACATTTTCAAGGAGATCACAGGATGAGCCGGTGTTTCCTATGAGCATTTTGAGAACAAACTTGTCCTTTCAACCAAAGTTTGCAAACTTAATCTACTCATCACCAAGACTTAAATAATTGGACAAATGTTTCCAGCACAAACTTGCCATTTTTGCAAGAAGATTGTTGCTTACCAAGGTTGTTTTATGATTTTCTTTTTCTCTTGGCTAATCTTAGTAACGGCCCCGCCTTTTTTTTTTATTATTATTTTTCTTCTTTTTTTTAACTTTTTTTTAATTTTCTTATCTTGGCCCTGATCATAGTTAATACTTTTAGTAATTTTTTTGCGAAATCCAGGTACTTCGTCCTTCGACAATTTTTGTGCAGATTTAATCGTTTTTGAGCTCGTTCTTACTTTTTCCAGATGAAAATTAATTTTCGCGCATTTATTTATCTTCTTCTGTTCATGGTTTGGACTTCAGATAATCCTAGATACAACTTTTAAATGCTTCTCTAGCCTCTCTTAAGCTAATGCTATGACAGTTTTGGGGAATATTTTATGTTTATACAAATACAGCTTTTGAAGGAGATTGTAGCAATTAACAAATTTAATGCGGTTAATATTAATGATTATTATTAATTAATGTTATTAACTCATTTGCTCCAGATAACGTATAAATACGTTTTTATGTTTTAAGTGTCCCAAAAACGTATTTATACGTTTTTTTATGCTAGAGCATACAGAAGAGTTTGACACAGCCTCTCAACTGCAAAGAACGGTTGCAGAAATGGTAGTTATTACACAAACGGCCAGCAGGTGGAAGCAGAGCAAAGGAGATCAACCAGGGCCATGTAGAAAAAAAAAAAAAAAAAAGCTCAATTACTTACAATTTTAAATAGATTTGTGAAAACTGATGAAACTTAGCTCTCTTCTAATGCTAATTGCTGCAAAACGAAAACAGAAACGTACTTATTTTTTTTTTCCTGATGAAAGAAGAGACTTTAATCTTTCTTTTGATAGGTTCCATGCTTTTATAGCAATAGAACACAATATTCTGTGGGCCTTGCAAAATCAGTCAAAATCCAGTAAAACAGCCGGGAGCGAACGGGATTGCGAAACGTGAAAATGGCTGGGAGTTAATATCTTGTGTTACGTTCCCACTTATTTGCAAACTTTTTGGTCCCGACACTGTTGCATAAAAGTGCCATTTGGAGCAAAACGCACGATTTGTATTATTTATTATGATTTCCAAGCTGCATTAGTGCATTATAAAGTTATAATAACAAGTTGGAATGATAAGGGGTTGTTGTGTGTTTTGTGTACTGAGGAGATGGACCTCTCCGATAACGGCCTTTGCCGTTGTTTTGACTCATCACACAGCCGAAATGGCGTCGCTTTGTTTTGAACAGAAACAGCTGCAGTGGAAAAAGAAATGAGCGTCATTCCGTTGAAAATGTGCCTAATGATCATTGCCTCTGCATCTCTAATTCATTTATGATATTCTCTAATCGTCGCCACTTATTCTTGAAATGCCGGAGAACGTCACATTGAGGATCGGCGCTTTAAAGATCTCATCGGAAGTCGGCATAGACGGCGAGATGAAGCGGCGAGGCCTGGTAATAACGTGTGTCAGGGTTGTAAAAATGTGCCCAGGCTGACCCATGCCACTGTGGTTGTCTGCACTCCATCACCTCCATTTCCCAGGATTACTTCTCACCCCTTGAAGAGAGGCTGACAATGGAGCAAGGGGGGAAGGGGCAGCCTTGTTTTACAGTAAATCTGCCAGCCTCATCAGTGTTGGCTGAGATCACATCTGCTGCCGGAAGAACGGAATGCTGCCAGCTCACAGTCACGAGTCCAAAAATCCTTGTCGAAAGGACGCTTTTTGGCAACACGTTCTGATGGGCATTTAGTAGAAAAAGCTGCACAGCAGTGGAGTGCGAAATTGGGATCTGAAGGTTCAATGAAACAATTCTGTGATGAATGGATTTACACAAGTGTTAGGTTGTTTAATTGGTTTTGTTTTGCTTTCATTTTTACTCCCTTTATGGCTTATTGTGTTTTTAAATGGTTGGATGCTATATGGTTGACTGGTTGGTTTGGTGTTTTTTAAATTTGCTTGTTTGTTTGAAGCTATGAGTAGCCTTTTTTTTTTTCTTTTTTTTTTTTTCTTTTTTTTTTTTTTTGCACAAGCTATTTATGGGGCATTTAAGTTGAGCAAGAGCTATGAGTAGCTTTTTTTTCGCATGCTATGTGGCATTTAAGTTCTGCAAAAGCTATAAGTAGCTTTTTTTCCCGCACAAGCTATGTATGTGACATTTAAGTTGCGTAAAAGCTATGAGTAGATTTTTTTTATTTATTTTTTTGTTTTTTTGCACAAGCTATTTATGTGGCATTTAAGTTGAGCAAAAGCTATGAGTAGCTTTTTTTTTCGCACAAGCTATGTGGCATTTAAGTTATGCAAAAGCTATAAGTAGCTTTTTTTTCGCACAAGCTATGTAAGGTATTTAAGTTGAGCAAAAGCTGTGTACGTTCTTGTCTGAACATTTTGCACATGATTTATTTTTTAATAAATAAAACCATGTTTAAATATTTTTTTTAACTTTTGATTAAAATCGATTAAAATAATGACAGGGGGGAAAAAATGAGATTTTTTTTTTTTTTGTGGTTCGGATGATTGGCTAGTTTTTTTTTTTTTGTTTTTTTTGTTTTTTTTTGGTAATTGATTTTTAGGGTAGTTGTTAACTTGGTTGTTTTGTTGGGTGATTGGTTGGATGTCGTTTATGGCTTTTCATTGTTTTGTTGGCTCATGTAGTTGTTTGTTTGGTTGTTTAATAGGTTGGGTCTTTACTTTGTTTGGTTGCTTTATATGAAACGAGCAACAGAAGTCCTAATTTGTGGTTGCAATTTTTCGTGTCCAATAGGTGGTGGTCAAAAACCGGTTGTCTTCTGCCCAACAAATTAAGTGGGGAACATTATTTTTAAACAATTGCGTTAGTCAACCTTTGAATAAAATGTGACACTTTTTCCACGAGGAGCTCAAACCAGCGGCAGAAAACCTTCGGGGTGGTGAGGGAGCACTTGTTTTCAGTGGATAATTGAGTTTTGCATGGAACAGCTGTGATCAGGCACCTTGGAGGTACACGCATACATAATTACACTCCGCCAAGCTGCCAACAAATCCACCGTTGATTGCGTGACGAGGAACACGGATTATCCAGCGTTCAGGAAGTAACTTTGGGAAGGTTTGTTGTTCCCGGGAAGTTTGGCACACGTCGGGATGGCTCGAGGGCCGATTAGGACGGCGTCACCGTGATTTTGGAACGTGATGGATGAGAAGGTACGTGACGTCGGCGTTATTTAAACGCTCGCGGAATACTGTTGTTTTCATTAAGCTAGCAATGTGTGAAAGCGAGTGTGAATAAATATGAGAGAGAGAGGTGATAAAAATGAAAAGCATGTAAAAATGTGAGGAAATAACGCCTACATTCGAAAGGTGTGTTGCATATACACCATTTTATTTAATGACATTTTATTAAACACAATTAAATTAGGCGTTATTTGCTTAGTTTTTGATAATTATTTCAACATTTCCTGACAGGTGTTTTACAGATGCAATTTATGTACTTTAATTACTTTGGGCTGTACAGTACTTTGCTTTAAATATTTTTTTTGTTGACATTTTACATTTAATTTAATTTAATTTAATTCATTCTTCCACTTTTCTTTTGTCACTAATGCCAAAGACGCATTTTAAGAGCGGGAAGCAAGTTTACCCCCCTCAAGGTAAGCCAGCGGCGTAATCCAATCACATTTAAACCCTCCGAGTTGTATTATAGCCTCACTTTCAGATTAGCGCAGTTCAGTCTTTAAGCCTTTTTCGAATGAACAAAGAAGTGAATTTTCTGAGCATCTTGCTTGGGATTCTTCTGAAGCAGTGACTCCCTTCTTCCATTTGCTGTGCTTAATTGTCACAAACCTCCTGCAAAGTGTGTGATTATTCGCCACGGTGAATAATTGCAATGAATCTACTCCAGTGGTGGGCTTTGCATTTGCAACCTGGGCCTTCAGTGTGGATTTAATCAACCTCTTAATACGCTACAACTACATCGCGTTGCAATTATACAGTATATTTAGTGCTGTCACTATCATATATTTTTAGAATCGATTAATCCAATGGTGTCCAAACTACGGCCCGGGGGCCATTTGTGGCCTGCCGTCCATTTTTTAGTGGCCCGCGACATGCTAAAAATGGCATTTGAGTTCAAATAAAATAAACAAAACAAAAATGTTGGGAGATGGTCAAACTAAGAAGGGAGGGTATCGAAAAACAGGTGCCATTAAAGGTTATTTTAACTAAAACTAATGAAAAAACTAAAATTCAAAGAACAATATTGTTCCTGAAATACAATAGAAAACTAACTGAAACTACATTTTATGTTTACAAAGCTAACTATAATTATAGCAAACGTGTCCTTCGTTTTAGTCTTTGGTTATTAATTGAATGCATGAGCCTTTGGGGATGATTTTAAATGTGATTTTTAGTGATTTATTTTGATATAAAGCGGAATAATGACGTTTGAGAGTATGTCACACAGAAGTGACGTCATCGAACAGCAGCCAATAGAAAAGTACCTTCAGATGACATCGCTCCCATGGTGTTTTTTAAATATTGCGCACAAGTAATACTAATACACATAAAAAAATTAAAAAAACTAATACTAAAACTAAGCATTTAAGCATTTAAAAAACCAACAGAACCACCCTGAAAACGAATAAAAACTAATTAAAATTAAAAATTCCAAAACTATAATAATCCTACTGCCATATTACAAATAAAATGGTTTATATACAGTAGCATTTTTCTAAATGTGCAAAAGCACAAATAAATTATTTGTACAATTTTTAAGACTAAACACAATTTATCTTCATAACAATATGTGGCCCTTGCGTCCTTCTGATTTTCTGTATGTGGCCCTCAAATGAAAAAGTTTGGACACCCAACTAATATGATTCATTTTAATTTTGCAAATAGTGTATTTCAACAAAAACGTTTTTTTTTTTTGTTTTTGTTTTTTTTTGTTCCCGATTACTGTTTAATAATCACTTTTTATTCATATAGTGATTTTAAAAAAGGGAGACTGATGTTGAACTACGTTACCGGTTTGGTCATTGTTTTCCAAAGTAAAAGCAGATATTTGCAAATGTCTTGTTTTGATTAAACACAGAAGATAATCAGTTTTCTTTCATGAAGAACTACAGAAAGCAGTCAACAAATACTGTTGATATGCTGAAATTACAAGATTTGGACCATTAAAAAAAAAAAAAAAAAAAAAAAAAAATCTCCAAATGATTACTCAATTATTAAAACAGTTGTTGATTAATTTGATAATTGATTACTTGCCAATTAATGTGTGCATCGCCTGGAGCAGCTCACAATCAATATTTATCGGCTATCATGAGAAAAATATTTGATCAATTCAATAAAATACAAAATATTCACCAGAGATAAAATCAAATTGATCAATATAGCACTTTTCATACATAAAAATGCAACTCAAAGCAATGTGAAATTAAACATACATAGTACAATATAAGAAGATGACATCATTGAATGTGAAATCCATTTGCTAATGTAATTTAAGTTACATTGGCCATCGCGACTGATTCTGTAAACTCTGGACAAATTAGATTAACGTGGCAACACATGCCTGAAATCTGATTGGACAAAAAAAAAAAAAAAAAAAACTCGCATCCACAAATTGGAAGCAGAGCAGCCAAGAGAAACGTTATGAAACAAGCAGAATCAACCGTTGGGAATCACCACCACTGATTTGCTCCCATTATTATCTCATCTCCAGCCATTATTAAGCAGAGCACTAGACTAACCAAAGCATGTTCTGCTGTCGCATTGTGCTCACTGAGAAGTCGTCCATTTTTAAAGGTTCCAAAGGGAAGGTCTGCAAATGCATTTTCTTCCTTCTTGCATGTGTGGAAGCAGCTGGTGGATGTTGGCAAATACAGAAAAGAATCTTAATGCTGCTTGTGAGATGTTAACTTGGCCTTGGTGGAGGTATTACTGTTGCATGGCTATCTTACTATTCAGGAATATAGTCCAGTTGATTAAGTGATGTGCGGTTAATCCGGGCAGCAAAAAAAAAAAACGGCATTATTCCCGCGTCGTTCCGTGCAGATGTTGACACTAACGTCTGATTATCCCGTCTTAATCCCATATCAGGATTAGAGTGTTCCATCGTCTCAAACCGCTATAAAGCTTGCGGTGGTAAAAAAAATTAGCGCTGGAGCGGGCGAGAAAGGAAGAAGATGAAGAAGTGACACATTTACATCTGTGCGATACATCCTGAAAGATGGATTCGGACATTTTTGTCATTGCAGCGCAAATGTGCAAAGCTAACTTTTTTTTTTTTTTTTTATTAGCGCGTAACCTTTATATGGATGTCATTTTTTTGGGAGCCGAAATCCAGTTAATCCCACTTGAAGATATCCTATCTTTGGAAAATGTGATGTAATAGCGCTTTAACGGCTTTCTCTGGAAGAACGTAGCTCAGAACAAATTGAATGTGTGGATGGATGTACGTACAATAGATATAAAAAGTTGTTTACACACCAATATAAATTATTTCAAAACTTTCTGCTACCATTTTGACCTATGATTTGTACAACACAATATAGATATATATTTTAAATCCTTTCAAGAAGGGATATAAATAACTGAAAAATGTGTTTGCACAAGTGTGCACACCCTCATACTTGTGATGTGGCTGTTTTCAAAACCAAACGGTTACATTGCTATCATTTAAATTTGCCTGTGATTAACCTTCAAATAATGCTAATTGTCACTCACTACTGTTTCAAACTGTTCATAAGTCCAAAACAACCCCAAATAAAGTTCCACTGTTCTGGTAGGCTTTTCCAGGTTTTTTTTGCTTTCAAGACAAACCTTTGAAGGTTTTGTACTGCCACGGACTGGTGCTTTGAACTGTTCATAATTCCCGACACCTTGCCTTGATAATATCGTATTAAGGTGTGTTGAATATATCTAGTTGTATTATATTTCATTTAATTTAATGCCTTAATAAATGTGTGTGTATGGTATACAACCCCGAGCAAAAAGTATGGAATCACCAGTCGTGGACGAGCACTCAGACGTTTTATTGTGTAGATCAAACATGCATGAAACAGTCGTAAGGTCATTCCAAAGTGCAACATCTTGGCTTTCAGAAACACTAAAAGAAATGAAGAAAAAAACATTGTGCTGGTCAGTAAATGTTACTTTTTATAGACCAAGTGCAGGGAAATAAATATGGAATCACTCCAATCTGAGGGAAAAAAAATAGGGAATCATGAAAAACAGACAAAGAAAAAACAATCAAAACACATCACTAGTACGTATTTAGTTGCATCACCTTTGGCTTTTATGACAGCTCGCAGTCTCTGAGTCATGGATTTGATGAGTGCCAAACGGTATTCTTCTTGGGTGTGTCCTTATTTTCTGCCCAAAATGGAGTGATTCCATATTTATTTCCCTGCACTTGCGCCATGTAAGTAACATTTACTGACCAGCACAATGTTTGTTCTTCATTTCTTTTAGTGTTTCTGAAAGCCAAGATGTTGCACTTTGGAATGACCTTACGACTGTGTCATGCTTTTTATCTGAGTTTGATCTACAGAATAAAACGTCTGAGTGAGAGCTCATCCAAGACTGGTAATTCCATACTTTTTGATAGGGGTTGTATATTGACAACGGCAATAATAAAAATATCAGGTCAAACAGATCCATCTTAAAATTTACAACTCAATTCTTTTAGTGTAAAGAAAAACAATTGAAAAATTCTGTACTTATTATTTGATCATTTTGATCATTAAATATGCAGCAAGTGCAGCTCTAACCCAGTGAAGAAAGAGTGTAACAGGACGGTTCCTAATGTGTAGATGCACGCCGTCAATCAGGCGGTAGGACAAGGTCGTCTCGCTTTCCTGCAATTTTACACCCGTTTCCCGCGCCATCGATCGCGGGGGGGGTCAACGCGGCTCAAGCAGATGGGGTCTCATCCTCCAGTCGCCTATAATTGGAAGCTGTTAGCGGGGCGGGATTACCAAGCAGCTCGGTGGTAGCGACAGCGGCAGCGGCCCGTTGCCAAATGAGACACAGGCGAAAGTGCCGATATCGACCGGCTCGGGGGTCAAGCGAGTCGTTTTAATTGCTTCATAGGATAGCAAAGCTCCCGTCAGACTTTGTCAATCACAAACTTGACACGAGTGGAATTTTAAGAGCTCCTTTATTGGATCGTAATGAGACTCGTAATTAGTGCTTCATTTGTGGCGCAAAGGTCAACGCGTTTCACTCAGACCCAGACTGGCGTGAGCGGAAAAGTTTCAGTAGATGCAGGTCATGTCTGATCATGAACACATTTGGGTCAAGACTGAAACATGGATACGAATTTTTGTCATTGGTTGTCTTTGTCTGTTTTTTCTCTTTGTCATCCAATGCGGGCACTTTTCCTAAATCATGACAAAACTGCAAAGCCTTCATTGCAACCTTTGATTTGGCGTATGAATGGATGTGATTTGTATTTTAGGTGTGAAATTTGAGGCAATCTCAAACTTCATCAAAAACAAATCGGATGCCTGCTACGTACCTACAGTTCAAAGACAATCGGTTAAAAAATGATAGACAAGCTGAAGAATATTTATATTCGGCATATTATGACATTCATTGTAGAGCTTGACCTTTGTGCATTAAGCCTGTCCAAAACTCTGTACACCCTAAAAACAGTTGTGTCAAAAATAACCCAACTATGGGTCAAAAATTATTATTATTATTATTATTATTATTATATTTATTTTTATTTTTATTTTTTTGCATCCCTCAAAAAAACACGAAATGAAATTTTTCATTTTATATATATTTAAAAAAAAAAAAAAAAAACTAACTTTTTCATCATATCCACAATTTGACCCAACTTTGGGTAAAAAAAAAAAAAAGGATCATTTTGTATAAAACAACACTGAAAGTTGGGTCAAATTGATTGATAAAGTAGATCAGTCCTTTTTTTTTTTTTATTTTTTTTTTTTAATCCATAATTGGCTTGCTTTGAGGGTATTTTTAGAGTGTGGGGTGATTATCAAGCGTTTGTGTGCTCATTTGGGACGGCACAAAGCGGCAAATGGTGCAACGCCACCTTGAGCAAAAATGCTGCTTTCAAAGCCTCTTTGCATTGAAAAGTGACGAAAACGCTGCCGTAGAAGGTCGATATTCACAAGTGCTCTGTCGGATGCAAAACAGTGGCGCGCATAACCTAACATATGTCCCGTCGCCTTGATTGCTCGGGAACGCCACATACGAAAGTGAAACGTCTCGAGTGGCGACACCCGGCCTGAGGTAAATGACCATAATGGGTATGGCCACCGCTCGGTATTACATTTGTGCGATTTATCCAATGGGAACCGATTCCCTGGTCCATCGTCTCCTGAGTTAATTGCAAATTATGGTATCACTTTTCACAGGGCCGTCCCCAAGAGAGCCACTCGTCCAATTATTTGCCGGCCGCTGATTTATTTGGTCACTTCTTTTCTCCTTTCGTGCGCCGGCCTCACTGGCATTTTTCATCCGGCTCGCCTCCCACTTCATCATTCCACTGATCCCACCTACCTCCCCCCCATCACCGTAATGATCCGCCCGGCCACTCGTCTCTGTAATGAAGGTTCAGGAAAGCCATGTTAATGTCCACTTGAACGCAAAAGTTGAAGGGGAAAAAAGAAGTGAACTTTTTGGCAGCTCTCCATTGGCAGTGGGAGGGACCTCAAGTAAAAACGTACTATACGTAATTAGGGCCCATGCAGTAGTCCGGATTGTCTTGAAACTGTGGGTCCATCCATACATTTCCTTGACCGCTTATTCCTCACAAGGGTCACGGGGGGTGCTGGAACCTATCCCAGCTGGCTTTGGGCAGTAGCCGGGGTGCAGCCGACAAATTCGCCCGGTTTCGCCTGCCTACAGTGAGTGACACGCCCCCAACACCCCCTGCTCTGCATTTGGCTGTCTGATATTTACTTGTTTAAGTTTTTTTATTTTTTTATTTATTTTTCTTTAACTTTTGAAGACAATTATGACTCTGGGAGCTCTCTGTTTTGCTAGGATTTTATAACAAAGATGTCTGTTGTGGAAGATTAAAAACAACAAAAACAGAAAACATTTTGCCAATCTGAAAAGCTGTTCAATAAACATATGGTTTAAGACGTTTCAACAAAGTGCCGGAATTTTTATTTTTAACATTTTTTACACAAATGTTTTTTCCCTTTTTACTAAAAATGAATATTGGCTCCAAATATCAGTTATTGGTGTCCTTGACTACGAATAATCGGTATCGAATCGGCCTGGGAAAAACATATCGGCCTATCACGAGTATTCAGTGTTCGCAATGAATCCGCGTTTGCTGAACTATTTGCTTGTCACAGCGTTGACGAGGCATCTTGACCTCCCCCGACCCGGTCACTCCCACCTGACAGGCCGGGACGGGCGGCAGCCAAAAGGAGCACCTAGACGCATTTTTATTGCAAGACTCCGCCGCGTAGCCTCCCTTTGACCCTTCCCCCCGTCACCTGTCAGTCATGGTCGGCCGCTTCCTGCCAACTCAAAGATGCTCTCTGTCCGCCAGGATCACTCACTCTTCTCACCAGCTGTCTGGCCTTAATGAGGTTTCGCATGCAAACACTGTTGTCAGATCTTTGGATTCAACTCAAAGAAATGGCTGTACATTCGTGGCATAGCATCAATTATTGAGCTTTTTTTTGTTTTTGTTTTTACCCTTAAAGACCACCGTAGTTCAGTTGTGTCAAGATTCCACATCATTGTGCCTTGAAATAAAAGATTAATTTGCTTGATGATGATGCTCAACAGAATTTCCCCATCAAAATGAATGGAAATGCTTGTAATCGGTTATAGCACACCGTCCCCCGCCGGTGTGACTCTCTTTATCAGCACACCCCATCACATCATGTTCACATCACTCAACGTTAGGCAGATAAAAGTCCGTCATCTTTGGCGCGACCAAGCACGTCCGATCGCCTCCATAAACCCGCCGTGTCTCTCGGTGGCATGCTGATGTTTGATGGCACTCCCGTCGTCCCGCTCGGCCATTCCTTGGTTGGGGGGGGGGGGGGGGTGCCCTCTCTCCGGCCCCTGTCAGCCACTAAAGTTATGACATCATGAAGCCCCTCATAAACCGGCGCCGTTGTTTTGAGGTGAAGCCGCATCAATTTCACAGGAGGGGCTCCGCTGCCCGCCAGATGATTTGTGAGCGTTATTATGCCGGGAAATCGCTCCAGAAAATGAAGTCGGGAAAGGGAATGTCGCTGGAGTGTGTACCTGCTGAGATCTACCTTATGTGAAATGGTCCAAATATTAGACACAACCCTCAGCAGAGGGGGGATGTGCTTGCTCTGATTTCCTTGCTTGTCCAATGAATTAGAGGCGTGTGAAGGCCATGTTTGGGAACAGGAAAAAATGAGAATATCTATTCCCATCCTGACATGGCAGATAAGCGAAGGATGGGAGCCTCTGATGAGATGCACCTCATAGTTTGTCATAATTGTATAGTGGTGTGGCATTTTAAATGGTAAATTCACCGATTCAATGATTTTAATCGTTTGGATTTGGAGCAAGTGAATTTTCACGTTATCTTGGCTGCATCGTGATTATGGATTCTTCTATTTGGCATAACCAGCAGATGGCTTGTTGACTTCTCACCAACAAGTGTTACGCTATGTTTTGTGGCAGTAAAACAATGTATTGACGGGAAAAACATGGAATTGGCATAATTTAGAGACATTTTAAAGAATTTTGTAGATATATGTAGATCACACCTTGATTTTGGATTATGCCAATTATTTTGAATAGGTTCGCGGTGACGATCACTTGATGCGTCATGGTTACGGAAACCAGCGGAGGGCGACTATCTGAGAAAAAAGCACCATGAGACAATTTACCGATTGGGTCAGCGTTAGCTTCCTTTAAGTTTGTTGATCGTTTGTGACCAGATTTTGGTGCCGTTCATATTGACGAGGTGCGTTGTGGCTTTTGGATTTCGATACCGGGCACAGTGATGGCAGACCTGGAGATTTATGAAAAAAAAAAATCACCACGGTGCCGCAGCTAATTTACATAACAAGCTGGCATTAGCTTCCTTGGCGTCACTCACCATAACAAGGTTAGGGTTTGAAATGTAAATTGAAGTTGCCCTGACCTTTTCTGCAAATTGTCGGTCGCATGACTTCTGCCTTCACCCTCGTCATCAACAGCCTCGTCTTTGATGTAAATGTACTGCACGGTGTAGGTCACTTTATTCATTCTCAAGCGATCAGCTCCTTTCTCTCTGGAGGTAAGCCGTTATTGTATTATTAGTACAAGCACTTCCTTAACCTTGCTGGGGCAGGCAGAGGAACCAAACGCCCTTTGGAGGTTTACACCCCTCGAAACTACTCCACCCCCGGAATACGGCGTAATGCGCAAGCGCTTGTTGAGTGTAATTGACACGCATGTGGTGAGACGCGGCGTTTAAAAGCAGCTGGAAACGCGGCTTCCCGCGGTTGCGCTGCTCTCCAGGGTTTGCCGTCGCTCGCAAACTACACTTTGAAGGCGGATTTGAATTCACGGAGCATAAAACCGAGTCGGAATCTCTGCTTATCAGCGGGATATTATCATGGCTATCATCTGATGTCGGCGTAAAAGAAGGTGTGATGGATGTGTTTCATCAGTCCGCCTGTTTGTTTGTGTCTGCAGAAGAGAGTAGTAGGCAATAAAAAGGGGGCTTCACATCGTTGGGACCCCATCCAACAAGTTGTTTGTGTTTCGTCGTCTCTGGACTGTGTCGAGAGTCCTGTTCCTGTCAAGACACAAATTCCACAACAGCCAGGATAACCTGGTTTGCGTCCACTTGTCCCCCTTTTATGCTAGCATTTCTTCAAAATGTCAAGTTGTTCACCTGGAAGGACAACCACAGCTGGTCATCCAGTGGACACGACCGCCCTAGGACAGGAAGTGAGACGCTCACGCCGCCGTTTATCTCATCCAGGAATCTCGTGAGCCTGCTTCCTGTGGCCCTGGAGGCACCTTCAAATCAGTACGCTGCCGGAACGCCATCGCGGCGGGACATCTCTTATTTTACGGCCATCATCTGGACGCCGTCCCGCGTTCGTGTAATAGATACAAAAGTAGACACCGTCGATAAATCCAAGGCGCCCGAGCACGTAAAAAGGAAAGTGCAAGTTTACAATGCTACAGAAAAGGGACATAAACGGCTCTTCTTCCCGTGCAAAAGCTCCATAAAATACAAATGACCATCAACGGATGCATCTCAATGGAAAGTCAGTGCCAGTATACAGAAACATGGATCCAGCATGTATATAAGTCAACATCTGTAAACGGCACCCATCAGTCTGGTATATGTGGTCCAAATTTGGTAAAAATCAGACAAAATCTCAAGGAGTTTGCTTTTGGGAATGGCTTATCTGAACCATGAAATGGCCACTGAGGCTTCCTGTGCCCGACAGGGCTTCCGAATACGGTGTTTTTTTGTTTTTTTTGTTTTTTTTGGGGGGAGATCTATTTACGATAGATATCCATCCATCCATTTTCTTGACCGCTTATTCCTCACAAGGGTCGATAGATATGTTTAACCAAATGTCATGTTGCGGAATTTTCAAGACGTTTGGTCATTGATTGATTGATTGGTATTTGATTTTCTTGTTTTATGTCTAGTCATAGAACTTGAGTCATAGAGTTTGCTGCCACGCGATACCCACATGCTATGACAAAAATGCAAAACCCTCATGATTTAGTGTCACTCATCTATTTAGTATATAGTATGTGTACGTGGTTCAAATTTAGGAACAATCAGACAAAAACTCTAGGGTACGTCCGTTTCACTGAAGCAACCTACGTCACTCCCGGCTGTTTTGCTGGATTTTGACTTATTTTGCAAGTCCCACCGAAAATTGTGTTCTATTGCTATAGAAACACCTACTAAAACAAAGATTTAAAGTCTCTTCTTTCATCAGGGAAAAAAAGTATATTTGTATCTGTTTCCGTTTTGCAGCTATTGGCATTACAATATAGCTACGTTTCATCATTATTGACAAATATGTTTAGAACTGAGGGGAATCCAGCTTGTTTTAACATGCCCCTGCTTGATCTCTTATACTCTGCTGCCACCTGCTGGTCGTTTTTCTAATTACTACCATTGCTTAACATGTTCAACATGTTGACTTACTTTTATGTTGCTAAGTCAAACTGGTTTGAGGGGGCAGAATTTATTTTAAATCCAGGAATAGTCAGCCTCGGAAAAACTGCTGAAAATGTCTAAAAATAAGTTCAAGATGGCCGCTTTGAACCAAAATGGCAGTCACCCACTGTCTCTACAGTCATGGCTTATTGGGACTTTTTTTTTTTTTTTTTTTTTTTTTTTTTTTTTTTAAATATAGGTCTAGTCATGATAGACATGCATAACAAAATTCATGTTACATTTCAGACTTACAGGGCTGAATTTTCAACAACAACAAAAAAATCCTGAGTAGTCTGTTTGAGAGACTGTTGAAAATGACTAATATGAGTCTAAGATGGCCACTTGGAACCAAAATAGAAGATCTCCTGTGACTTTTCCTTCATGTCTTCTTGAGAATTTTTTTGTAGCGAATTTCATGTCACTTAGTGAAACTCAGGGAATAATTAAGAGGCGTGAATGCTAGATGCATGGCAAGGCTGAAGCACACCTGAGGCTTTTTTTTTTTTTTTTTTTTTTTGGACCGGCTTCCACTTGCACGGAATTCCCTGTAGAATTCCACACTGTTCGCCTGCACATACTGCTGCTGCAGCTCCTTTTAATAACATCGCGACTCTCACCGTGGCTGTGGAAATGCTCTCAATTCTGAAAATGACACAATTCCAGATGATCCTGCCTTAGTCTAAGATTGTTTCATAGGTTAAAAAAAATACAATAATGTGCTAATTACTTGACACTTTTAATGGCTAATGGTTTGGTTTTCCATGTGCAGTCAGATTTCATATTATTAACACCTTCATATTCTAATGAGGTCCAATACAAGCGCTGTAATTTAAAAGAAACAAAACAAAACTTAATGCTCAGTTATGTGGTATGTAGTAGCTTGAAGGCTCCACAGCGCCCTCTAGTCAGCAATAACAATATATTTAATTCACAGTCTATGATGTGTGGATGTAAAACAGTTTTTAAAAAAAATGAGCACAATCTTACGTTAATTGCATACTATTTTCTTTTTTCTGTGAATGTGCTGACAAACGCTGCATCGATTCCGGGGTTTTGTGTGAGTGTGGTTTTTGTTACAAATGCAATTACCAAATGCCATTTGTTTGCCCGAGATAATCACCCCTCCTGCTTTCCATCCGTCCCTCCGTCGCTTCACCAATCAATGGCCGCTTTAGTGCTACTTCATATTGTGAAGCTCCGCAATCACTCGGCATCTTGATAAGGAGCTAAAAGGGCCTCGGCGGCCATTTGCCGGTGCAGAAGAGAAGCTATCAAAGTGCCCTTTTGTCACGTGAGCACAACCGCTAGTTTCGGCACAACTGAAAAATTGCAACAAAAATCAGATGGAAAAAAACCTTAAGTGTTATATGTTTTAACTTATTCCAACAGAGGGTGAAAAACTAACTTTTTTTTTTTTTTTGAGTTGTTGAGTTGAGTTGATATGGGATTGGAAGGAAAGTGTACTGTCAAGGGTGACTCCCAGACTTTTGACTTGGGTGTTTTGCTACTGTGAAGTTGTGGCGTTTAAAGTAAACCAAGTTTTTATTTCAGAGATGCAGCCATGAGAGAGGTGGGTGGTAGAGTAGATGAAGGTTTGGTGGAAAGGTATAGTTGGGTATCATCAGCAAAACAATGGAATTGGATACTAAATCTCCGGAAGATATTGCCAAAGGGGAGAAGGTAGATGATGAAAAGGAGGGGCCCCAGGACAGATCCTTGGGGCACACCTGAGGTAACAGAAGATACAGATGATTTGAAAGACTTGAGTTGAATGAACTGAGACGTTCCAACTGTCGAGCTTTTTGATTTCAATAGACGGAGGTCGGGGGTGAACCAAGGAGCAGAGAAGGAAAAAGAAACGAGTATATATTTTTTTTAGTGGAGCAAGGCTGTTCAGGATGTTATGGAGTCCAGTATTGCAATGAAACCAGGTCATCAGGGCTGGATAAACTGTGCATGTCGGGGAGAGAGGACGAATCAATCATTGACGTGAGATCGACAGGGTTTATATTCTTAATATTCCGGAATGAAATTATGCGTGGTGTTTTGGTGATGGAGGGAGTGAGTTCAACGGTAAACGAAAACATAAATAGTGAAGCATGCAGTTGGACATCTACATTCGTAATGCAGTCTGTGTACAATAGTAGGGCTGGGTATCGATTCTAATTTCCTCAATCAATTTGATTTTGATTCACAAGAGTTCAATTCGATTTTGATTTTTCCCGATTCCCGACACTTCACTTCACATCAATCCGATATCACTTAATTATGGAACATCAATTCTTCTTAAATGTCAAGGAATGGTAAAAAAAAAATAAAAAAATCCACAAATATTAAATTTTAATAATCAAGTACATTTTGCTGAGGAAACGTTAACATGTTAGAATCACTTAAGTGTTACACAAACATTGGCATCCAATGCCAACATTGGCATTCCATAAATGTAAGAAAATACTTTTAATTCATGTGAACAGTAAATTTCAATAAATCTGAAAAATGTCCCTTAAATTCTATTTTCTTACGAATTTATGGGAAAAATAGATATTTAAATAATCATGTTTTTATGAATCGATGTTGGGCTCAAAAAGGAAAATCAATTCGATATTGATTATTCATTTTTTTTTTTAAATAGTTAGCATCTTAGTTGGAATTATCTCACTTGGAGGTCGGACATTTAGAATAAGTAACGAAGGTCTGCAACGTTGTTACTTTTTTGCTATGGTGAACACTCGTGACCAATTCATTTCTTTTGGATGACTTTTCTCAAGTCCTGCAGTGGTTGCCACCGAAACTCCGACGAGTGATAAGCATTAGCATAGATCAAAAAAAGATTAGGAGGCAGAAAGTGTCTGGAGGCGTGATTAAAAGCCTCCTCTTAAAAAAAACACACACCTGGCATATGACTGATTGCTAATGGTTCTCATTGTTGTCGGCTTGGCTCGAGCGCGCCCCGACTCCCCGACGCAGGACGGATGCACTTGATAGTCAATTGATGCCATTAGCAATCACTCATAGCCAACGTGTGTGCGTGTTGTATTAAAGAGGAGGCATTTAATCACGGCGGAACACATCGGTGCACTGTCAAGCGCAGGATGTTGGGTGTGCTCGAGCCGCGCTGACAACAACAAGGAGACGCCATTAGCAATCAGTCATACACAATGTGTCTATTTTTTTTTTTTATTAAAGAGGAGGCTTTTAATCACACCTAAAGACACTTCCTGCCTCACTGCATTGTGATTGCAACGTGCTTTATGTTCCCTGAGGGAGGCCGTCTCCTCTGCTCTCCTGCTGCAAAATGGGTTTTCTATTGAAATATAATAAGCCTTTAAATGTAGATCTTAATCTGCCCGGTAACAAATGACTCCGGCTGGGGATTATTATTAATTAATTTATTTATTTTGGCCAGCATGCACTGCAAATTGATTAACATCTTGTCAGTGATGACACTTATGTCTCGGATTGCTTGTTTTGCCTCGGGTGCGGTGGTTTTCTTCAAAATCAAATGACTGATGTGCGTTTCTCTGCCACCAGTTGTAAGTTGCAATAATATTGGCTGTTCTTTGCAGAGGATAAAGAATATACATGCCCGTGATTGTAATATTGTCTGTCTGCATGCACTGTGTTCAGATATCCATTGCATTAAGGCACCAGCACACAAATGCTAATCACTAGCCTTGCCTATGACATTTGTCATTTTGTCTTAGCATTAATGAGGAAGTCAATGTTAATTTTTTGGGACAATATATTCTATGCAGCCCCGCTAGTCTAAATATATATATAATATGTATACTACGTTAGTGGAATATGACTTAATCAGCAACAACCAATCACAGTTCAGCTTCAGAAAACAGGTGAGCTCTGATTGGTCGTTGTCTGAGCCTTGAGCAACATTGATGTCATCTTCAGTCGACAGCAAGTGGCAAAATGGCCGCCCCCTGAGATGGATAAAAATGGCTGGGTTTTGCTTCAAAACTCATATTCCAAAAATGTAATATTAATCGGAATGTTTAGACTATTCAGGACACATCAAGAAATGTCCAGAAATGTTGAAGGTTGACTTCCACTTTAAGTTTTGGACACTATGTGGTTGCTATTAATACACAATATATAATTGGCTTTATGTTAATTTTAACAGGAAATGTAATTACCAGAATTGGTTACCGTCTGGTAAATTGTTGCAAACGTGAGTTGTCAGTGCCACCACACACCACTCATATCTTGAGTTCATGCTTGTAAGTCCAAGAAAAACTGAAAAATCATATCTCAAAGCACCACTGTACTATACAGTCACAGGTCACGATGCAGTTTTAAACCAGAAGACAAAAGCTGTTTGTTTTTTTTGTTAGTTTTTTCTAAATTGCAAACAGCCCATTTAATTATTACAATGCATTTTTGTTGATTTGTTCAGTTGATTCTGTCACCCAGGTGCTAATTTATCATTTAAGCATTTTTTTCCCATGCAATTCGGCCAACATAGCATGCAAGAACATACAATTATACAACCTCGATAGTACTGTATGTCTCGATAGGGAGACCTATCACACTTGTCCCCTTCTAACTCCTCACACACAAATCATAAACCACCTGCACAACCACAAATAACCCATTTACAAACAAGTAACCAGTTTCATTCAGACGATTAGCTAAACCTCCATTCATGAAACCACAGCTGTATCCTTTTGCACGTCTTATTTGCATGCAAAATCCACTGGGCGCGCACCTTTTTGGCTCTGCGCTTTTACGCACGCAGGGCGCACAGACGCGCAGCCAAAAGGAACGCGCGCAGTCCAGCTCCACGCACTTCCAATTGTCACGTACGCACCACCAACTGCGTTATAAACACCGTGAGAATACGCGTTGTTGTGTGTTGAGTTGAACATTTGAACTAATTTTAAAAAATAGTTCAAAATCGATCATTTTTGTCTTAAATAAATGTGTGATATGGCTTATATGAGTTTTTTGATTGGGTTAAATCTTCAAAAAGATCATTCAAAATCAGTCATTGGATGAACGAGGCGTTTGCGTGCGCAATTTGGCACGAGAAGATGCAGATGAATCATCATCCTCCTCTGCTACGCACGTTTCCTCCGTCACAAAGCAGTCCAAATCTTTGTCTTGGCAGTTTTTGGGTTGAAGGGTTCGAACCCCTTCTCATGCTGCAGTGCAGTTGAGGTGTTACGTTTAAGGCAAAAAAAAAAAAAGGTGTCGTCTTACCTGCCCTCACGCTTTCGTCACGCTGCGTGCACGGTGCTGGTGCTGGCGCTGGTGCTGGCGGTGGAGTGATTCTCCTCCTGCGATGCTGCTGCTTGTGTCGCTCCGCTTCATCGCGCCGTGCTGCCCGCATGTGTGCGCGCATGCTTGTGGAGGCGAGCGGCGCCTTGACTGCGCACAAGGAACTGGGGGAGGTGCGAGAGTGTGGGAGAAAGAGAGAGCGAGTAAGAAAGAGAGAGATGGAAAAAAAAAAAAAGGAGGGGGGGGAGGTGGGTTAGTGATGGCACTCTTAACTTGACGTTTTTCCGAAGAACAAACCGTCGTTTGACAGTATTTCAAAGTGGACACTTCATTATGTACGCCTGCACAATGACATCCGGTACAAAGGAAGAGATGAGATCACGTTTGTGACTTTTGATTGACAGATTGTGAATTGGCAAAGCAACTTCATCCCCACAGTTTTGGATGCGTCATACATGTCTTTATTTTAGTCCCCCCTTTACTTTACTTGTGTATGTATGCCTATAATGAATGTATGTATTGTGCGTATTTAATATTTTTGTGAATTTAAAGTTGTGTATTTTTCATGTCATTCACTTTCCTTTTTATGCATTTAATAGTTGTATCTATCCTGTTTTATATTGCATTTGCACATCATTGTAATTTTCTATTTATTTTGTATTCACTGCAATAATGTATGGAATTGTTTATTTTGTATGTGTAAGTTAAGTTAGTCCTTCACCAGTTTGGTGTATGTATTTTTGTAGTCTTAAATTTTGTTTTTATGGAGCCCCTAATGTGACTAGGGACGTAATGATAAGGGCATTTTTTTTGATATGGTGATATTAAAAAAATATTTAAAAGGAACACATCGGTTTAAAAAAAAAAAAGTCAGGTTGATTTCCATTTGTGCAGTTCTAGCACCCTCTAGTGGCTAGTTTATTAGTGGAATTTAATTTTCATTAGGGATGTTTTGGTCTTCTATGTTTAAAATCTATGCTAATTGACAGATGAAGGGGAATCTAATTTGCTTGGGAAGCGATCAATGTGTGTTTGTATTACCAAGTAAGTGCCTCAATATTGTTATTAGAGATTGTAGGTGGTTTATATGCATTGCTGTTATGTACAAAAGTGCATTTTTTTTGTATGAACCGTTTTTTTTTTTTTTTTTATATCGCCAACCCCCCCACAATATCGGGATAATTATCATATCGTGACCTTCATATTGTGATATCGTATCGTGATTCGTGATGTTTGGATATCGTTACATCCCTATATGTGACATGGGGGGAAGTGAAATACGTTTCTCATTCGAATGAGAAACTTTCTCATCCAAACAAGAAACTTTCTCGTCCTAATATTTTTATCATTGTGTTCTCTCCCGAGTGAACCCAAAAACCTTTATACTACAAGAAATCTGCTTGTATTTTATTAGTATAATAATTTACATTAAACATAGAGAATCCCATTTAAATAACACTATTATGTGTTAGTTTTTTCTTTTTGCACTAGATAGATCTCATGTTGGTTAATGCAGATTGTACCTAATGAAGTGGACCGTGAGTGCATTTCTGATGAGGTCACATTTGGATGGCAGTCTCATCCTCTTCCACAAGTTTACTAACAATCTGGAGTGTGCACATCAGTATTCAGCGCCTAAATCCAATCGCGGGGAGGTAGACTTGGGTGGGAGGGGTGTTGGGGGAGCGCGGGTGGTCCTCCCACGTGAGGGAGACGAATAGTCTTTAATCAGGAGGAAGTTTGCGCTAAGTTGTTTACAGCAGATTGGATGCGTTGGCTGCACCTAATCCAAAATGAAAACAATCAGAAAACAACTCGGCTCACTTGCTGTGTGCGTGCGTGCGTCCCCCACATCACCCTGCACCCCCCCCAAAGAAACAAATAATCCCCAATTCCTTCATCACAACTTTATTAACGACAATACATGCGCCAACAGTTTTATTTTCTTTAATCTGACACCAAAATATGAATGTTTACTGACTTCCACTCAGAGGAATGAGTGTTAACATTCATTCCATGTTTATTTGTGCATTTTCATTATGGTTTTGTTGTTATTGTTTTCGCATTGGGTATTTAGAAAATACCAAATAAAATCAATTATAACATCATGACTGAAGTACCTAAATATCAGTATTTTTTATTTATTTATTTTTTTAGATTTTGTATTATAAAGTTCAAAATTTCAAATTTACTTTCTAATGAAATGCAATGGAATTAAACAGTGCATCATGATTAATTGATTGCGCAACTTGTACACTGGGGGCAGTATAATACAGTCATGAAGACAAACAAAAAAAAAGAATTTCACAACTTGAAGTGACTCGATAAATTACAATAATATTAGTTGCTCTTTAAGGGCGGCACGGTAGTTGACTGGTTGGCACGTCCGCCTCCCGGTGTAGAGGGCGTGAGATCGAGTCCGTGCTTCGGCTTTCAGGGAGTGTGCATATGTGTATATGGGTTTTCTCCGGGTACTCCGGTTTCCTCCCACATTCCAAAGACATGCTTGGCAGGTTGATTGAACACTCTAAATTGTCCCTAGGTGTGATTTGAGTATGAATGGTTGGCGACCAGTTCAGGGTGTACAGCCCGAAGCCAGCTGGGAGAGGCTCCACCCCTTCCCCCACCCCCCATGACCGTTGTGAGGAAAAGCAGCTAAGAAAATGGATGGATGGATAGTTGCTCTTTGCAGAGGATAAAGAAAATATTTAATTTTACTCCTGAAAGCGGATGGACTTTATTTGTATCAGTTTTTTTGCATCACTCATTCTCAGATGGAGAGAAAAGCACAAACATAATTTATGTATAAGTCAATTGCGAGAATGAGAAGGCTGTTTTTATGCTAAGTCTTGGTCATGCTTCATCTTAGTGTAATTATACAAGCTCATCAATCCAGCACAAAAATATCTTGTTTTTTTTAATATTGAATGTCAAAAATATTTGGAGTGTGTATGGTAATTGTTTTTTTGTTTTTTTTTCTGCAGTTTGGAATCACAACGAATGGGAAGGAGTCGGCGCTGTTTACTCCCATTTGTCGAACGATTCGTCTTCCTATTTGGGCTAATGGCAAGCGGACCACTTCAGCGTTCTCCAAAGTGCTGCGGAAGCGCTTGTGACATGCACGCAGAGGCAGGTATTTGCCTTTTTCGTTTCCTCTAGGTCTAATTAAAATGGAAATTTACCGGGATGGTAAGAAAATATCTGGAGAAAGTAGCATGAGTTATTTGAGATGGAAACCATGGAAAATGTCATTTTTCACCCCATATTATTGGAACATTATTTGCTTATAGGATCAGAGTCATCTTTGTTGACCAAGTATATATAAATAAAGAATTTGTCTATCTACATAGTTAGTCCATAGTCCAATAAAGATGATTCTAATAACTTTAGGTTCTGATAAGGCAATCTTTGGGTCATTTTTTTCATTTGGACTACTCTACAGTGTTTCTAGCTTTTATGTGTCCCCCGGAGGGCGCCATTCAAAGCATGCAGCAAAGTGTTCCTGCTTTTTCTGTTTTCTGCCTTGTGACTGAAGTGATGAGTGTGAACTCATCAAATTAATGAAATATTAAAATAGAGATACAGGTGACTCGACTTGCTTCAATAAAGTTGAACTTTAAGCTAAGTAACAATGCATAACGGCATAGACTTGCTCGCATCTATGTTGCGGGGTTGAACTCTATGTTGCAGGTTACCTTTATGTCTAACTATCCATCCATCCATCCATTTTCTTGAGCGTTTATTCCCCACAAGTGTCGCGGAGGGTGCTGGAGCCTATCTCAGCTGTCTTTGGGCAGTAGGCGGGGGACACCCTGGACTGGTTGCCAACCAATCGCAGGGCACAGAGACAAAAAACCATCCACACTCACACGCACACCTATGGACAATTCGGAGCGCCCAATTATCCTGCCATGCATGTCTTTGGAATGTGGGAGGAGACCGGAGTACCCGGAGAAGACCCACGCAGGCACGGGGAGAACATGCAAACTCCACCCAGGAAGGCCGGGGCCCGAGTCCTCAGAACTGTGAGGCGGACGAGCTAACCAGTCAACCACCATGCCGCACAAATTCATGACAAGGTTAAAAAGGCAATTTTGAGGGTTTTTAACCCTTCGTGTTGAAGCCTAATCCAATTAATTCAATACAAAAGGGGTAAAACCCCCCAAATATAATGGATATTTGATATGTAGATTTCAGGTAAGTGTCCCGTGGGTTAATTGCTGTCCTTTTTTGACAGTTTCCTTGTCACCAAATGAGTTGATTAGCATTTCCCTTTACTTTGAGTGTCTTAATTGCAGGCAATTAAGTGAAGTGATGACATTAGACGTCGTGGCGGGACAAAGCATCAAAACGGCCCAGCAAAAGGTGCGCGGCATACATGAATATGTCATTAACACTGACACATCCCCGCGGCTCTTATCTTGTTTTGTTATTCAGATGCGCATGCATCAAAACACTCCACACAAGAGCGCTAGCAGCTGCTAGCCGCGGCTAGTCCCCGCATCCTGTTCTTTTATTCACGACGGAAGATAGTCCGTCCTTTTCGCGCCCCGCCGAGAAGAATGTGTGCATTTGGCAGACTTCTATTGGGAGCAGATGTTTTGATATCAAAGCACAATAGGAGGCAATTTGACCTTCCGCCACCTGCAGCCCAAAGTGGGAATACGCGGATTAAAAAGACAAATCTATGCAAAGCCGACAGCTTTTGTGTACAAAATGAGGAAGCAAGCGAATAGATTCAACTTGGAAGTCTTTTTCTTTCTTTTTTTGAACACAACAAGCATGCATACACTAACAAGAGCGTGTGGGTCAGCCAAAGTCATTCATTTGTCAACTGTGAAGTCACCAAAATAGAAAATTGTAGCAAAACGCTGGGTGGCCATTTTGTGTGTCCATGGAAAAACATTCTCCAGTAATGAAAAACAACAATTTTTTATTGAATGAGTTACTAACTCGAACAAAAAGGCCAAATCTTTCTATGTTGATTGAACTAGGAAAATGTAATGAAAAGGAAATGTACTTCAAAAACCGAACTATTAGTTCAATTAAATCAGTTAATATGCTATTCAATTCAATTCAATTTTATTCCAGACTTAGGGGTCCACTCTTAAAAACAAAAAAAAAAACATACAAGATTAAACAACTACAGTTACACATTAAGAAGACAGGCACACCAGGGTTTAGCTATATTAGCTAAAAAAAAAAAATGCAAATAACGTGCTACCATTTATGGTCATTTAATCCATCCATATAAATCAGCAGACACACCTAAATGTATTATCTGTAAAATCAGTCATTTTAGCTTTGAAATGTATGAAACTAGCATGACTGCTACATCTTATATGTAGAGAAAGTATCAAAACAATCAAGATTCAGATGTGGTTAGCCTAGCTTAGCACATTAGCTGGTCTCTAGTTGGCTGCAGGCTCCTACGTACTAGCTGTGGGTGATCAGTTTTTGTGATCGCCAATGAAAGTTATTGATCTAATTCTTAAATAAACTTGAGTTGAGTTATCCATTGCTAGCAGACTAAGATAACAAGGCTCGCTAGCTAGCTAGCTCGATGGTGGATACATTACATTTGTTCTTTGTTTTGTGTGCTAAATTATGATGCGCATGCTATGTATTTCCCCAAAAATGTGGGTAATGGCTCACTCTTTATGACCTCAGCCAAGGCGACCAATGGAGTCCATGGCAGTCAAATTGACAAAGTGCGACCAGCTCGCTCACATTAAATCACTGCCCAGGAATGAGAATCTTAAGAAAGGCCTGGCGGCGACGCACACCGGTCGGGATCTCCTTTTATTTCCTGCTAATTACGCAGTAAATTTGAGCAGGGAAATTATTCTGCGCAATCAATTAGAAAATCAGGGAGCGACGGTCAAGCTTTTCGTGTCGTATTTATTGCTCCGTGTTAATTTTATCGGTTGTGGTTATTACAACAGGGAGTTTAATCGCCCCGCGAGATAGCACAAACAGTGTGATTTATGACGGGCACACTAATCACCGGCTTCCCCTAAAAACTAGTTTCATGGATTCAGAATTTCCTCAATGCAAATTCTACTTTACAACAAAATATAGTAAATGCCTGACATCATTGGCAAATTAGGTGATTTCATAACTTTACTTCTTAGTAGTTATGAAGTTAAGGCCCCTATAAACTTAATGCCAAACTTTACTATCAAAAATGAGAGGTTTAATGAGAGACATCTAGATCTCTTAGTAGTTACCATTCTAAGGCATGTATTTTTTGACGTTTTGCTCTGGTAAAACTAATTCAACGCAATGCCACACTTCATCTGAAAAATAAGCGTTTTATTAAGACAATACATGCATATTTTTTGGTGTACATTTTCATGAAGATTTGCAAGAACTATATCACATCAGGAAGTGTTGACCTCCTTCAAACAGACGGAGAAAGGACGCAAGATGGGAAAACATGACCCCCGCCAGCTCCCTCATGGGGATTTTGCCCACCTGGCATATGGCAAAGGTGCCCTCATGCCAAGGTGTTAGCTGGTCAACAAGGATGAAAGTTGGGTGGAAAGAATTCTGCAGGAAAGGAAATGAGCCTCCGTAACAGCAGATGGCGCTCATCGCACGGAAGATTGGATTCAGGCCAATCGTGATCTTGCCTTTCTCAAATGGAGATAAAAAATAAAAATGAAAAAAAATACGTGTGGTAACTGCAAAGAAGCACGTTATCGTCTTTAATCAATCATTTTGTCAGCAAAGTTCGGCATTACGTTTGCTAGTTATCTGCTAATGTCTCCAAAACAAACTGATGAGATTGAAAATTCTAGCTAATGTAATTTTCCTGATGAAAGGAAACATAAAGTGAGTTTAAGAGTAAAAAATGGGCCATCAAGTGGTACTTAAAACTGCAACCCAGGGGTAGCAGATATAATGAAAAATAGCAGAGGCCCCAGAAGTGAACCCTGTGGAACGCCTTACGCTCTGTTATATACATACATATATGAAACGTTTGAGTCAGGTACGTGTCTTAACCTTGCCGAAGTTTTATCGAAACCAGGTTCAGAACCACTGCTCCAATTAAACATCATCAAATTGTAAACTAGCTGCCTTCTTCGCCACTACCAACAAATGATGAATCCTGACCCAAATGTCGTTGTGTGGCCAGTAAAAGTTGTGTTACTTGCATATTGACCACAAGACTTTAAACAGTGTGCGAGTGGATTGCAACGTAAGCACACATTAGCTCCCATAAGCATTTACGACCTTTTTATGCATTGATATAAGCAGTGCCGCACCAAGCTCATTAAGGGCTAGCGTTGACGCTTTTATGAGGATCGTCGCCGTGTGCCGTTTGTGTGAAGGTGCGAGCGAAACAGAAGACGGAAATTGTGTCGAAAGCGTATCAGGAGACAACAGCCGCCGCTGCCAATTAACTCGCTCGGAGAGCTACGGCGTTATCCCAAGTGCTCGCGCCCGGGCCGGTCTTAACCTTTTGACCGCTCATCCATAAATTAGAGGTCATTAAGTGGCGCAGCAAAGTAAGACGCTCATTAGAAGTGCTTGAAATATTCATAATTTCTCTCACAATTAGCACTAACTTTCCTGGCGGCACTTTTGAAAATGAGAAATGTTTAGCCACTCGCTCGAGCAGAAAGCTGCATCGATGAGAGGCCCTTGCCGTCTTTGTCCAAAATTGGACTGATGACCAAACTGCATTTGACAAATTACGAAATTTAAGACTTTATGGTTGGTATGTGGTAAGCCTACGACAATCTCATGCTGGATTTGACAAAATGAGGCAGTTTAAGATGAAAATTGCGTAGTCTTGTTAATATTCTAAAATAATTACAAACAGTGGATTTCATTGAGGGTTTTGAACGATGCTGCGCCACAACAAACAAAGCAGAACTTCCATTGGAAAAAAAAAATGCTTTAAGATGATATTTGTGTTTCAATATTTCTTTCCATTTCGTATCTGGTATCCCAACAACACGTCCACGTTGTAATTTGAGGATTTAAACAAGTGGTGCCCAAGTTCAGTCCTCAAGAGCCCCTATTCAGCCTGTTTTCCATGTTTCTTACCACTAACACACCTGATTCAGGAACAGGATCGTTTTCAGGCGTTATCAGCCGATCATTAGTTTCAGCTGCGTTGAAGAAGGGAGACATGGAAAACAGGTTGGTCAGAGGACTGGACTTGGGCACGACTGATTTAAACTGTGCTATGCTATAGTGCTGTCACTATCTAATATTTTTAGAATCGATTAATCTATCGATTATTCAATCGATTAATCAGATTAATTTTAATTTTGCATTCAAGTGTATTAATCATTTTTTTACCCGATTACTGTTTGTTATACAGTGATTGTTGTTGATTTCATCCTTCGTATCCATGTAGTGATTAAAAATAATAATAGAAAAAAGGGGGATTGATGTACTATGATATCGGTTCAGTTATTGTTTTCCAAAGTAAAAACAGATGTTTGCAAATGTCTTATTTGGATTAAATACAGAAGATAATCAGTCTTCTTTCATGAAGGACTACAGAAATCAGTGAACAACTACTGTTCATATGCTGAAATCAAACGATTTGGACAATTTTAATTCAACTCATTCACTCCCAGCCATTTTCACTGAAGCAACCCCGTCGCTCGCAGATCTCTCACTCCCGAGTCTCTTCATTCATCAGGAAAAAAAAAAATATATATATATTCCTATCTGTTTCCGTTTTGCAGCAATTAGCATTAGAATATAGCTCAGTTTCATTATTATTCACAACTCTGTTTAAAACTGTGGAGAAAACAGCTTGTTGCAACATGGCTCCGGTTGATCTCCTGTACTCCACTTCCACCTGCTGGCCGTTTTTTTTTTTTTTTTTTTTTTTTTTTTTTTTTATAACTACCATTGCGTCAACCGATCCCTTCAGTTCAAAGGCTGCAAAATTCTGTATGCTCTTGCATTAAAAAACAAAAAACAAAAAAACAAAAAAACGTATAAATACGTCTTTGGGATACTGGTAATATTTAAAATAGAAGGTATTTATACGTCTTTGGGAGCAAATGAATTAAGAATGGCTCCAAATGATTACTCAATTATTAAAATAGTTTATTAATTTGATAATCGATTACTTGTCAATTAATCGATTAATTTTGACAGCTCTACTATGCTACTACAAACACATATTGCACTTCACTGACAAAATGATTGACTTTAGATGCAGCCATATTTTTTTTATGGTGACTTTTCCAATGCGCCAGTCATCACACTGTTGAACTTCATTGACAAAATGAGCAAATGGTGTGTGTTTCTTTGTGGTAACGTTACTACAAACACATGCCAAGCTTTATTGATGAAACGAGTGCCTCAACGTGACATCTGTATTTCTTTGTAACTTTTTAAAAAAAAACATGAAAAACCTTTAGTTAATATATATCATCAAGACTTTGATGTCTGAAATCCGTAATCAATTCCTTTTCACCCCCAAGAAAAAGCAGCATGATGCAACTAATCACATGTTTCAGTACATCAGCTCGGCGCATTTCATCACTTTTCTGGCATTCAAGGTTACGCGAAGTGACTGGAGCGCAGCTACACTTGATTGCTTTTGTCTTGTTGTTCTCTCGCTTGGTCTCGCTGCAGCGATGATAATAAAAATGTGACGCTACCAAGAGGCCATGTAGAATGTTCACGGCTTTTTTTTTTCTTTTTTTTTTGCCTGATTAAAATTTCTCCCTTCATTTGCAAGCAGTCATTGACTGCATCGATTCCTGTATTTGTTATGTAAAAACATAATAACAAGCCACGGGGACGTTAACTGCAGAATCCAGCATTGTTTTATTAATGGAGGAGAGGGGTTTAAAGTGTTTACATTTTGATTTATGAATCGCCCTCATGCAAGATTAACACGTTTTGTGAAATTGAACATGTCATAGCGGCGTTAGCTTAATTAATCAACACTCGCCTGTGTTTTCCTCTCGTGTGGAACAAGAAAAAAAGCAATAACAAGTAACACTAGAGCTGCGAGCAGCTATAAAGGGCCCTCGCAGCCCGGGCCACGTTGGGGTACTTGCACGTTGGGGTACTTGCACGTTGGGGTACTGGCACGTTGGGGTACTGGCAAGTTTAGGTACGGCACATTGGAAGCAGAATTTCTTTGAAAATGGCATGATAAACCTTGACATGTGGATTTTTTTTTTTTTTGTAAAAATACCGTTAAGTTGGTGTATTTTTTTTTATGCCTCTAGGGCTAGGTGGCGCTGTATATATAATGGAATGTTGTCATAGGGATACCTTCAAGCCTTGACTCTAAACATACATGTCAAGTGTGGGATTTTTTTGGAGCATGTACCGTGGAGTTATTAAGCATATCCTTCATTCACGATATTGCTTTTAATGTCCATTAGAGGCTATCAAAAATAAATAAAAAAGTACATGTTTGGATAAGTCTAATGCCAGTGAACATTTTGAGTGGTGGAAAGTAAAAGAATATTCATAAATGACTTAGTTATCACACTTAGAATGAGTTTACATTTTTTGTACAAAATACCGTATGTGGGGTATTTTTTTGTTTTGCCTCAAGGGCGAGGTGGCGCTGCATATATAACTGAATGTTGTCATAGAGATACCTTCAGGCCTTGACGATAAACATACATGTCAAGTTTGGGATTTTTTGGAGCATGTATCGGGGAGTTATTAAGCATATCCTTTTTCAGTGCGAAACACAAATTTTGATGCCCCGCGCTCATCATATAGTATTTCCAAAAGTCAAGATTTTTCCGTCTGTTGTTGGCTCAGGTCTTGACATGGTCCAGGTCAAGTCATAAGTCAGTCGGATAAAACATGTAGGAGAAGTGGGCAAAAGTATGCCCCCTGAAAATGTGCAAAAATCGTCAAAAATGGGACATTCAAAAATTCGTACCTCACTTCCTGTTCATTTTAGCATATGGGTCCAAGAGACTTTTTTGTAGGTCTTTGGCTCCCTCATACACGTAAAAATTTTCGTAGATCTTGCTTAAACGTAGAATCGGGGCTGCTTCGTTAAAAATTTCTAGGGGGCGCTATTGAGTCATTTTTGTAAAAATAGTACAATCAACAATAAAATATTGTTCATTTTACCAGGCCAGATGTGTGTGCCAAGTTTCATGAGTTTCTGCGCATGTTTAGACCCTCAAAACTGGCGTTTTCTTGGCGAACAGTGCTTAGCCACGCCCACAGCGATTCGCGAAAACTCACAAACTTCGTGTTGTGACATCATGAAGGCCGAAACCCTCATCTGAGCAAATATGAGGTTGGTCCAGTTAACGTGTTTGGAGAAAAATGTACAAGAAAATTCGTAAGAAAAAAAATTGCCACTAGGTGGCGCTATCAGTAAGATGAAATATAAGTTCGTAGATGTCTTAAGGGCTGGACTCTCATCAAATGTGTGAAATTTTGAGAAGATAGGATCATCTCGGTCAAGTTCATGCAGCTTTTATTGTCACGAAAAATTTTCGGACTTTGCGTCACCGTAGCGGCCACGCCCTTTGGCGAAAAGTTACAATATTCGGTGTGGGGCATGATCAACATCTTAAGGCTTTTCTGACCAATTTTCAACTGGATCCCTTCAACGAGCTCGGCACAGTAGCTAAAAACGTAAAGTATGACATTTATTGTTACCACTAGGTGGCGCTATATGTATAACTGAATTTTATCATATAGATGCTTTCAGGCCGTGACTATTACGTTGCCTGAGAAGTTTGAGATTTTTTGGAGCTTGAACATGGGAGTTATCACACTTAGAATGAGTTGACATTTTTTGTACAAAATACCGTATGTGGGGTATTTTTTTTTCACGCCTGAAGGGCTAGGTGGCGCTGCATATATAACTGAATTTTGTCATAGAGATACCTTCAGGCTTTGACTATAAACATACATGTCAAGTTTGGGATTTTTTGGAGCATGTAACGGGGAGTTATTAAGCATATCCTTTTTCAGTGCGAAACACAAAATTTGATGCCCCGCCCTCATCATATAGTATTTCCAAAAGTCAAGATTTTTCTGCCTGTAGTTGGCTCAGATCTTGACATGGTCCAGGTCAAGTCTAAAGTCAGTCGGATGAAATGTGTAGGAGAAGTGGGCAAAAGTATGCCCCCTGAAAATGTGCAAAAATCGTCAAAAATGGGACATTCAAAAATTCATAGCTCACTTCCTGTTCATTTTAGCACATGGGTCCAAGAGACTTTTTTGTAGGTCTTGGACTCCCTCATACACCTAAAAATTTTCGTAGATCTTGCTTAAACGTACAATCGGGGCTGCTTCGTTAAAGATTTCTAGGGGGCGCTATTGAGTCATTTTTGTAAAAATAGGACAATACATGATAAAATATTGCTCATTTTGCCAGGCCAGATGTGTGTGCCAAGTTTCATGAGTTTCTGCGCATGTTTAGACCATCAAAACTAGCGTTGTTTTCTTGGCGAACAGTGCTTAGCCACGCCCACAGCGATTCGCGAAAACTCACAAACTTCGTGTTGTGACATCATGAAGGCCGAAACCCCCATCTGAGCAAATATGAGGTTGGTCCAGTTAACGTGTTTGGAGAAAAATGTACAAGAAAATTCGTAAGAAAAAAAATTGCCACTAGGTGGCGCTATCAGTTAGATGAAATATAAGTTCGTAGATGTCTTTAGGGCTGGACTCTCATCAAATGTGTGAAATTTTGAGAAGATAGGATCATCTCGGTCAAGTTCATGCAGCTTTTATTGTCACGAAAAATCTTCAGACTTTGCGTCACCGTAGCGGCCACGCCCTTTGGCGAAAAGTTACAATATTCGGTGTGGGGCATCATCAACATCTTAAGGCTTTTCTGACCAATTTTCAACTGGATCCCTTCAACGAGCTCAGCACAGTAGCTAAAAACATAAAGTATGACATTTATTGTAACCACTAGGTGGCGCTATATGTATAACTGAATTTTTTCATATAGGTGTTTTCAGGCCGTGACTATTACGTTGCCTGAGAAGTTTGAGATTTTTTGGAGCTTGTACATGGGAGTTATTCAGCATTTGCTCTTTCTGGACAAATGAAATTTTAAAGGCAATATTTGATGCCCCGCCCCCGTCATATAGTATTTCGAAAACGCAAGATTTTTTGCCTAGTTTTTCTCTTAAGTCTTGAGATGATAAATGCCAAGTTTAAAGTCAATGGGATGAAAAATGTTTGCATAGGGGGAAAAAGCATGACCACAGTGAATGTGCCAAAATAGGCCAAAATTGGACATTAAAAAATTCATAGCTCACTTCCTGTACATTTTAGGAAATGGCTTCCACTGACTTTTTTGTGCGTCTCGTAGTGCTACACGTGCCTGCCAATTTTCGTAGCTCTAGCTCAAACGGGCCGGGATTGGTTTTTATTTTTCTACGCTAGGTGGCGCTATAGAGTCGCGTTGTTATGACAACTACATAATAACAAATTTTTCGCCGGGCCCGAAGAGACTGCAAAGTTTGGTGAGTTTTCGTAAATATTTAGGCCCTCAAAAATGCGATCGTTTACGGAGAAGAAGAAGAAGAATAATAATAATAATTCTTACAAAAACAAGAGGGACCTCGCAGCGGTCGCTGCTCGGGCCCTAATTATGTCTTCTACTTTTACTTCATATTTACTCTTTTGTAATGAAACCCTCGTGTACTGCTCCAGAAATTACACCGAGCTGATTCTGCAAAGTAACAGAAATGCTATCAACCTGTTTGTTTTTGTTCTGCTTAACAAAAACGCACATATGCTAAGTTAACCAGCTAGTTGGCTGGTTAAAAGATTAAAAGTTTTCATCGTAAGTAATCGCATAACTTCATTAGTTCCGTTCTAAACGTGCAATAAAATGAACAATAAGTTTTCAAACTCTTGTTAACATAAAAGTGGGAAAACAAATGTTAAATAGAAATATGGCTGCATCTTTTAGACATTATACAGTAATTTCATAATAAATCATAAAATCTAGTTAAAATGAAAAAGATGTACTGTAAAAAATGTGGGTGTGATATTGATTTGTGTTGAGGTCATTTTTCTGCCACTAGATGGCATAATTGCATTTGGAAGACATTGGTGACAACACAGTGCATTTTTCTTTTCATATTAACATGAAGTAACTTGTGAAATTCTGCACATTTTTAAAATTGTAAAATACAACTTGACTCCACAAATAAGTGATAAAATCATTCATTCTTAATAAAATGCAATCACAGAATCTTTTATAAAGTCATTTTTACCAATTAATGAATATTCTACAAATAATTAATTTAATGCAATGTAAGGATTGATCAGCCAAAATGTATCGAAATAAAATCAGCGTTTGACTTAATTCGCAATATCTTAAAAGGTTTTTAATTTTCTGGTAATTCCAATTATAATACAAGACATTCAAAGTATATTTACTTGTCTCATTCAGTCCCTGTTAAATAATTTATTAAACTTCCGTCCGTCCGTCCGTCCATTTTCGTGACCGCTTACTCCTCACAAGGGTCGTGGCTTAAACTTCCAATTAGCTTAAAAGATTAATCATTTTGGGCGTCACTGTGTGTCATCAAGTATGTTGGTGTGGATGTGTGTGTGTGTGTGTTAATACAGTTGGTGTGTACTGTAGCTAAGAGGCCAATCTGTTGTGCTATTGATGTTTCCCTTCGCGCGGCAACAGAATCCTGCGGAATTCCATTAAACAAACAAACAAGTGTCAAGGGACCGCCCATAACACATGAAACACATCTAGTACGTTACAGTGCACTCACAGCATGTACACGCGTTAGTAACGTGTTAGCACGCGGGTCAATATTCCATCCGTCCAATCGGGATGGCTTTTCTTGTTCACTTGCTCTGCAAAATCTGACGGCATGGGAATGGGAAGCGCTCCCGCCTCAGGCCGTTCCTTGTAATCTCTCTGGTGGGAAAGATGGCGCCGATACAGTGGCGACGGCGTTGCGGGGCGTCCGCTTGCAAAGGCTCCGGGAGCAATCTGTCGCGACAGATGCGTCATTTCAAGCAAGGGATGCTGCGACCTTGCTCCCGTTGTAAATGCTTTATCTGCACTTTTTCATCAAAAATGCCTTCATTTGTATTCTATACGTGCCGTAACGTTGCCGCAAATGTGCCATAAAGTCCTGGTCAGGTACATCCGAAATGCTACGGCGGAACTTGAATGGGATTATATGATATTATATGTTCTATATTTATTTTTTAAGTTAGCGAAAAGAATAGACACCACACAAAAAAGAAAGAAAAAAGATATTTAGGGGTGGGAGAAAAAAATCGTATCGCAAAAAATGTTGCACTCTCTGTTGCAATAAATTATCAATACACTGACGGTAGATATCAATGTAATGTGTCCAGTTGTGATATGTTATGTTATAAATGTTTATGCACTTTAATTTGTCTCACTTTACAATGTTTACAGTTTAAAAACTAAAAGGCAGTGAAGCACTATGCAGAACTTTGTACGTTGTACAAAATTTTGGCATTGAATAAATTCAGACATTTTTCCTTTTTATGGGCATTTGTTGGCTTTTTTAGTCACATATCGTGATATATTGCTAAAATTTTTTTTTAACAATATATCAAAAATCGTAGATATCGTGTATTGTGATATCATGAGTCAAATATCGTCACAGTATCAAATCGTGGTTTACCCGTATCGTCCCACCCCTATTATATAAATAATGTAAAACTTTTGCATACGAGCTATGTAAAATATTAACCCATTCAATGCCATTGACGGAAAAATACGTCAAATGATGCATTTTTTTGCTGGTCTGGCAATGAATGTGTTAAATATTACCTTAATGTCGCTAATTTAGTAAGTAAATTATTGTCTACATTTTGACATATCAGTTGAAGTTTAACTTGAAATGTTTGCTGTTTAGATTTAGTTAGAGGCCAATTAACATATCATACGATTTTCCACCTTACAGATACAGATACGGAAAGTAGTCAGCGTCAAAGTTGGGCTGTCAAAGTTCATCGATTAATCGACAAGTAATTGATTATCAAATTAATCGACATCGGTTTTTACTTTGGAAAACAATGACCGAACTGGTAACATAATAAACATCAATCCCCCTTTAAAAAAACAAAACAAAAACAAAAAAACAATATAAATACAAAGTATGAACTAAAGACCAATCACTGGTTAATAAACAGTAGTCAGTGGAAAAAATGCTTTATAACGTTTTATAATGTTTTATAACGATTAGTAAAATCACGATGTATGCCACCATAAACGTATGAAATTACAATGAAACATGACGAAATGTGATGAAAATTGATGAAATAGAACGTTTTCAAGGATGACAGAAATAATCAATAGATTAATCGGTTCTAAAAATATTTGATAGTAACAGCATTACTTTGGCAAGCAAGATTTTGTCCTTATTTTCGGTTTGAGCGTCTGAAATTATTTTAATGTGTTAACATGAATTTTGTCCATTTCGGCCCACTTATGTTTCTGTCCTCCATCGCCATGGAATGTTGAAAACCCTTGTGAGAGTTTGCTTTTCAACCTGATAAATATTCATACATGCTAATACCATTATTAAATCCAAAGACCTAAATCCCGAGCGACTTGAAACATGAACGATTATTCATAAGAAATCTCGGAGTGACTGGGAATTCTGTTTCAATTTTTTCTTAAAAAAATGGATCTGGGTTACTTTTTTTTTCATGGCTCTCCTTTCCCTGGACGGCAGGCGGAGGTCAAAGGCATTTAGCGCTCATTTGGCGCTCGCGGTTAATTGATGAGCCACTTCAGCCAAGTTGCCAGTTGATGCAGTCGGAGAGGAAGGACTCGCGCGTCAACGGCGCTCTGACAGCAAAAATATGCACGGCAAATGAAAATTGGAGGCGCCAGCGTGCTCTATTGTTTAGCGCCAAAAAGCCAAGACAAAGGAAAATGTGGCGAAGCCAGTGTGGGAGGCACTGAGGGGGGAAATGATGGTCGGGCAAGGAAAAGCAGTAATGGAATTGTCAGGGTCCCACATCATTGATTTAACGTGTGCTTTCCGTTGGCTCTGCTCATGAATACAAGCAGACAGTTGGGACCTTCTGCAGTATCAAACAAAATGGCCAGCAGGAAACCTATTGCCTTTAGCCGTTAGCATCAGAATTTAGTAGGAAATTAACACAAAATCTGTATCATTCATAAAACGAAAAGACAAGGGCTCGGTTTAAAAAATATCGAATAATCGATTTTCCTTTTTGATCTTGATATCGATTCATAAGAACATGAATCGGTTGTTCTAATCTTTTTCCCATATATTCATAAGAAAAAATAATTTTAAAGTCCTTTTTCCCCTTTTTTTTTGTATCTTACTGTTTTCTTGAAACTTGCTGTTCACGTGAATTTAAAAGTATTTTCTTACATTAATGAAAGACCTGACTTATTGCATTTTAAGACAATTCAGAATCTTTCAGTTACATTTACAATTATCGAATTAGAATGATGAAAATATTTCCATCTCCTCCTTGCTAATGTCAATGTTTGTGTAAAGTGATCATAACACATGTTGCTTTCATTAATAAACTAAATTATTTTTGCCTAGTTACTGCCGTCGCAAAATTAATATGGAATTTAATGTTTGTGGAGTTGTTATCATGTCCTTGATATCTAAGAAGAATTGATCTTCTAAAGAATCTGATTTATCTTAACAGGTTAACACATAATTTTTCTCCTCGACAGGTTTAATTTTTTCCACAAAACTAAAAGTTAAAAAAAATATATATATATATATCTCACAAGAATAAAAACGTATGTGGTGTAGTTATTAGAATTTTATTGTATTTTTATTTTTTTTTCTCCTCTGTAATTTGATTTTATAGTGCGGTGCGAAAATGTAATAGTGAGCTGGTATAATAATGACTCTCTTTTGTTTTGTTTTGTTGTTGTTTTTTACTGTTTTTTTTTTTTCTCAATTATTATTTTCACAAAACAAAAAATGGAACACGGGAGCCATTCATGGATGCACAAGACTAAAAGCGATCCGGTGTAATAATTACACATTTTTAATGTGTTTTTCTTTTTACAAAATGAAAGAAATACGCTAGTGCCCTCCAGGGGTGCACGGGAATAAAAGTGCAATGGAAAGCTGGTTTAATAATAACACATTTTAATATGTTTTTTTTGTTTGTTTTTTTGGGGGGGGTTTTCTTCCCCAAATGTTTCCGATTCAGGGGGGTGCAGGAGAGCCATTCATGTCATCCAATGTTGTGACGGCAAACTGGAATAATAATTGTGCATGTTTGCACAACATAAGGGGTGCGCCAGATCAATGATGTTAGCATTTTTTATGGGTGTCAAAATGAGATGTTAATTTTCATTTCATTTAAAGTTCCTTTAACACCACTATTTTTTTCACACTAATAAATTTAATAATATGGCATATATTTGTGGAGGCTGGGGTCAAGTTGTACAATTTAAAAAAATGTGCAGAATGTTGTTAAGATGAGAGAGCTCTTAATATGAAAATTAAAATGCACTGAGCTGTCACCGTCTTACAAATGCAATTATGCCATCTAGTGGCAAAAAAATTACCTAAACACAAATCAATATCACTCGTTTTTTTTTTGTTTTTTTTTATGCAAATCCATACATCTTTTTAATTTTAACTCAATTGTATGATTAGGAAATTACTGTATCAATGGCTAAATGATGCACCCATTTTCTATTAGTTTAACATTTTTTCCACTTTGAGTATGAAACTGAAACTGAAAAATATTTTATTGTACATTTTATTGTGCATTTAGAACAGATATAAAATGTGAAATAAATTGTGAGTTAAGTATTGAAGTCATTAATTACAATTAAAATTTGTAATCACCTGACACCCCTAATTTATTTAGTTATTTTTTTATTTTTTGTGTTCCTTTCCAATTCTGGGGATTTATTTTATTTTTATCTATTTTTCTTTTCTTTTGTTTTTTTTTAACATCTTATGAGTGTGCGAGTGAGATGTGCCGCACCAACTCAGTATTAAATCTCGGCGCTCCTCTTTGACCCACACAATAAAATCTTTGGGTCAATCCGATGCGTTATCGCTGCCAAATAGCCTCATAAGCTTCATTGATGCTAATCTGCTAACATTATTGGCTGGAAGCGCTTTGTTAATATTCTGCGAGAGTTAAGTTTGTAAGTTCAGCTTTAGTCATGGCCAACTCGTCTTTGTTGACACGCTGTTGTTCAAGTCCTGAAGTAAGTGGAGGCGATAGGAGCGCTTGAGAAGCATCGTCTCGTCCGACTCGGTGAAAGCGCACATGGCGGGTGATAAAGGCCGGCATGTGCGGCACTTTATCGGTATGTACTAGAAGGGAACACAAGAACATGTCGTTTCGGGAGGAGGGGGGAGGAGGAGCCTCTTTGCTGACGGATGCCAACGCTGCTTCGGTAGATAAGGCACGTTGAACGATGACAAATGGAGAAAGGATGGCGGGGATGGGGGGGTGTGATTGACACCATTTTGGAGGAGAAACAAAGATAAGGCTAGTGTGTATGTGTGTAACACGTTGAGCAACACGTCCTGTTTTATCAGCCATAACAATGTGTCAACAGCAGCTTTATTTACGTGCCAAATGACAGACACGAGAGCTGTCAAAATTAAGCGAATAATCGATGAACAAATTAATTGACAGCTATTTTACTAATCGAATAATCGTTTGGAGACATTTTTTAATTTAAAATTGTCCTAAAAATCTGATTCCATTATACCAACAGTAATTGTTCACTGATTTTTGTACTCCTTCATGAAAGAAGACTTATCTTCTGTGTTTAATTAAAATAAGACATTTGCAAACATCTGTTTTTGCTTTGGAAAACCATGACCGAACCGGTAACATAGTACGACATCAATCCCCCTTCTCAAAACAGTAATCAGGGGGAAAAAAAGAAGCTTTTGTAATAACATTAATGCCAAATTAACTCATTCAATCCCAAAAACGTGTAAAAACGTTTTAAAATATTTTGTCCTTCCCAAAAACGTTTTTAAATGTGTGTGTGTGTGTTTTTTTTTTTGTTTTTTTTTTTTATGCAGCTTCTGACATGGTGTCAGCAGAGTATGAGATCAGCCACACCCATGTTGCAACAAGCTCTTTTTGTCAGTGTTTTCACCAGGACTGTGAATATTGATGAAATAATGCTGCAAAACGGAAACGCATACAAATGTACTTTTTTTCCTGATGAAAGAAGAGACTTTAATCTTTCTTTTGGTAAGCTCTATGTTTTGATAGAAATGGAACACAATATCCTATGGGCCTTGCACAAGTCAAAATCCAGTAAAGAAATGGCTGTGAGTGAATGAGTTAAAATAAATCCAATTAGTCGATTAATCGATTGAGTAATCGTTTCTAAAAATATTCACTGGTGACAGCACTAACGGACATGCAACAACACGCTGCTACAGTGACCACTGTACAGACAAAAAGCACAGTAGCCACTCAATGGTGTTTCCCATTATGTGTTAGCATTAAGCTAGCTTGCTATTAAGTTATGTGGTTGTTTTAAATAAGTTTTTTTTTTAAAACATTAGTTTTTTCTATATTTAAGTTTTGGAGTAAACGTCAAAATTAAAAAAAAATTTTTAGTTAAACTCTTGGCTTTGTTCATCATATGACACAGTCAAAATATGAGCTAGCGCTGACCATCAAATGCTACAAGCACGATAATTAACTTCCTCGACAATTTAGGTGAAATTTGTACTGACGCAATCTCATTATATAGTGCCGGCATGCCTGATTTTATCACATAACGAGTGAGAATGAGATCATTGGTTGAGCGGGGAGCAGTCGGCGACCTCCATTGATCTCAGCTCCACTTAAAATGAATTCCCGCCGCGGATCCAAATGAATGGCGCCGGTTTACCCAAGTGTGGGCGGCCATTTTGCCGACGTGTACCAAGACGTGCTTTGAGAGAAGTGCGGCGAATGAAAGAGATGATAGCGAGAAAGTGCTCAATAGTGCTTTAGAAAAGCACTCCACACAGCAGGCCAAGTGTGCTCGTCCTTTTCCTCCGCCTCAGTGGGCGCTTTTGCTGAGGAAAGACTGGCAGACTGGCGGCATTGCAAGCCCGTGTCGGGATAAAACGGCATATTCCATCAAAGGCAAATTCTGTATTACCATTGCAAAAGCAGGAGCAGATGGGTCGGAAAATGAGCCAAGTGGGCACATTAGCTAATGTTAAAAGAAGAAAAATATCTATCTTTAAAGTGACTGCAATGCCAACATCTACTGGGGAAATTGGTAATAATATATAATCAAAAAATGGAGAAGTAGACGGCAGTCATGTTAGCGTATTAGCATCTATGAGGCTATTTGGCAGTGACAACAATCTGAGCGCTGCGATTGGCTGGCAACCAGTCCAGGGTGTACCCCGCCTACTGCCCAAAGCCAGTTGGATAGGCTCCAGCACCCCCCGCGACCCTTGTAAGGAATAAGCTGTGCAGAATTTTTTTTTTTTTATATATATATATATATATATATATACATACAATTTTTTAATCTAATTTACCACCCCACGCAAAAAAATAGCATTCCATAATATTGTACTTTATAAAACATATTGTACTCATAAAATAGGCTAAGTATAGTAATAGAATTTGTGCATCTTGGTTAATTTATTGTGAGTCCTTCTTTCTGGCTCTTCCTTGGCCACCAGAGGGCAGTATAATACGGCCATTAACATATAAACGAAGAAGACTTGTACAACCATGTAAAGTGACACTCAGTAAACAGCAGTAATATCACTCGATTTTCCCCGAGGAAAATACTGCGAGTCTTGTTAATTGTCTTTGTGTTGATGCACCATTTGTGTTCAAATATCCGTTGCTCAAAAAGCTCCACAACTTTCAATGCTATTTGTTAGCCTGTTGATTATGAGTTCCATTGATTGTTAGCATTAAGCTAGTGGATGGCAAAGCTGTGTGTTTGATTTAAATTAACAGCGTTTTGTTATATATTTTAGTCTTGATAAAAATAAGGAAATCATAGTATGCTTGATTTTGGACAGCTTTTCAGTTTGTGAAAAAATAATGTCAACGTTAGCATTGCAATCATTAATTTGTTTTCAGCCTCTTTGCCTCAATAAATAACACTGAGTGATAAAGGTTCAATTTATTTAAAAAAAAAATATATATAGAATTTTTGCACTCGGTTGTGTAAAAAACATTGTAAATTTTTAAATATTATACCAGATCTTTAATCTCATGCACCCCTTAGGCCACTTGCACATCATTTTACACGCCAGAAAGAGCAAAAATATTGTTTTTTTGTCTGTATTTTTTTTTTTATTTTTTTTTTTATTGGCATTCATGGTCCTACGGAGATACTCCGTCCTCACTCGGGGGTAAAAAGCACCCCTCGCGTTGTTCAATTCCACCTCGCAAGGGTAGGAAGCGGCCTTTTAATATTTATATCCGTACACACGGCGGTGACACTTTTATCTGCGTTCCCGCCGGCTCCCGCCGCAGTCAGAGCGTCGCCTCGACTCCGGGAGAAGAAAATTCGGAACTTTTCCCCCCCTCATCTGGTAGCGTGTCGGTAAACAAACAACGCGTTCCGGCAAGAGCCCGCCAAGAACTGGAGACGCAGGTGAAAAGATTGATGTTGTTTGTCCTCCCTCTTGTGCCACTAAGCTATTGTCGCTCGCTGCTAATTAGTAAATAGAAGCTGTGACACGCTGCTGCACAGCTCTAATGAACACTAGAGGTGTTAAATTACAGGAGGTGCACGAGGGGGTGCCGGAAAAATTCTGCTTGGCGACATAGGGGACCAGAAACTTTAGAAGGGCCCACCGATAAGGATTTTATTTTATTTTTTTTCATGGCCGCTGCAGATTCTGATATTTGGCAGAATGAAATTCCAATAACCGATTAACTGACTGATTATAAAATATAGTCTGTGTTCTAAATGATTCTAATTAGACCAAACAGAACCTCTGGAGGGCTAATCTGACATCCTGAAAATAAATTTAAACAAACTGTCCAAACGCAGAAGTTCAATGCATGCCAGGATTGCAAATAAGAGGTACTATGTTAACATGTAACTTGACCTGTTAAGATGTTTTTGAGTGAAATAGTGAATTCAGTTCTTTACAGCCTACAAAAAAATCTGTTATCATTGGGAGGTTTGCTTAAAACTAGGGTATGGGCGAGTACCGATACCAGGTATCGGTATCGGGCCGATACCAGCCTTTTTTCCAAGTACTCGAGTACTCCTGAAGCCGACAAGCGACCGATGCTGGAGACGTTGAGTGAGTCCTCCTTGCCTGTAGCTGGCGCTACCCTGCAGCCGTTTAACACCATGGCAAATCATGAGGATCACTTCCTGTTTTGACATCAATGAACCCACAAGCATGTCTGCCTTTTCACCAAAACTTCACCGGTTTGGAAATATTTCAAAATTGTGAATCCTAAACTAAAAGGAGCATTTTTGTGTTTTATTTTGTTTAGTTAACACTACTGGAGAGTGACCGTGCTGTTTTTTTTTTGTCAAAATTAAAGGAAGTATTTTTGTGAAAAATATTTTTAGTGATTTTTTTTATATTTTTTTTTATTTATCAAATGTACTACTGGCATCGGCACTTGGTATCGGTAAGTACTGAGGGTCTGAGTATCGGTATCGTATCGGTCTGAAAAAAAAGTGGTATCGAACATCCCTATTTAAAACATTCAAATTATTCTGTAACAGTTGATGAAAATTATGCTGAGTTCCATTTACATAGACTATTTATAAAATTCAGAAAAAAAACATTTGCACAATTGGAACGTAACATAAAAGAACTACTTTTTTTTTTATCCCATTTGTTTACAACAATAAAGATTGGAGTTACGGGGACAACATTTGACTGTTTTGCAGTTTTATTTTTGCCATAATATCGGATGACAATCAATCGATTAATCAGTGAGCCCTCAACTTTATCACCTGCACCGACATATATTGCTGAAACAAGTCAAAAATCATATTTGTAGACTCACATAATCTCGTAGACAACATCGCCTTATCACAAACCTCCAATTGTCCAATGTTTCTTGGAAAACAGCCTTGGTGCCAGTGAACCACATACTGCTTCACCGTATAAGCCCATCCTTGAAATGCCAAACGTCAACGACAGCAAGGAGTAGCAGAATTGGAAAGAAGTGGTGGTGGAAGCTTGAGAGGGAAACCAATTGCGCAGTGTCACACTGCATTACGGAAGCAATAGATCCAAGTGGACGTCCTCCCCAGCCCCCACGGGCACACCCCGCGTTCCCCCAACCTCAGCGGGCGGGCCTGCGCCCTGGAACGTGCCATCTTCCAAAGTCACATTCGGCAAATTTCGTACCGTTACCTGTCAGCCTGACGTCACAAACCATTTCCTGTATGTAGGAAGTCGCCACTCCAGCAGCACAATAGGACAGGCACTCAAAATGCAAAGACCATTATTGGACTCCATTTTGCTTTGCTTTTGAAGCCAGTTTCACTTCGTAACATGAAACTTGGTCGGCGTGTTTATCATGAGTAGACCCACAAAAAGAGAAATTCTGCCATTTTCATGTTCGATTCATTTCTGGCATCCTCAATGTCTTTTTAAATATGGATGACACCCTGGATTTATTTATTTATTCATTCATTTGTCAGAATCAATCATGAGTAGACCCACAAAAAAAAAAAAAAGTCTCTAGAAGCCATGCCCCAAAAGACAGAGAAAGTCTGCCATTTTCACTGGTTTTTCAAAGATGCATGACTCTTGGATTTTTTTTGGGGGGGGGGGCATTCATCGCCAATCAGTAGACCCACAAAAAAATCTCGAAGCCATACCAAAAAAAAAGAGAAATTCTACCATTTTCATTATACTCATTTTTTGCCATTCTTAGTGGGTTTTCCAAGATGGATGGCTGCTCGATTTTTATTTTTTTTATTTATTTATTTTTAATATATTTTAGTGGGGATCAATCATGAGTAGACCCACAAAAAAAGCCTCAATAAGCCATGCCCAAAAAGACAGATAAAATCTACCATTTTCAGTGGTTTTGCAAAGATGGGTGACTCCTAGACTGTTTTTTTTTTTTTTTTTTTTTTTTTCAGTCATCATCAATCAGTGGACCCACAAAAAGTCTGAAAGACATGCCCAAAACCACATAGGAACACCACTCTTTTTGACTTGAAGCAGCCCCATTTTGCGTGTTTCCATGGGTCGTTCAAACACAGACTCACCAAATCTGAACCATGTATTAGAGTCAAAGCATTTTGACTCGCCATAGTGCACAAAACTCAAATTGAACTCCACAAAGTCAGAGATTCACCAAGCTTGAAAATGCAGCCTCTGAATACAGTTTGGCTTCGATACCAAATGTCATGTTGCTATCTTGAACAGCCGCTGAAAAAAAAGTGCCATTTTGGTTTGAAGCTGCCATTTGTGGCTCATTTTGCTTCTGTCCTGGAAAGACAAAGCCTTGATTTTTGTCTTATTGCTACCAAACTTTCCCACGTGTACTAGACAGGTGGGTGAGGCAAGACTGTGTGTGAATTTTGAGTTTCTGTCAGCGCGTGTGGGCGGAGCATGACGGCAAACTTTGATGATTCGCCATAAAGCACAAAAGTGGCAGATGTAAGGATGTACGCGTCAGTGCCAGTGTCAATCAAACTTTTACTTCTGTTTTCAAGCTTGTTGTTTTGGTGTGCGCGGCTGACACGCAAACACAAATGCAACCTGGAAAATAAGATTGCCGTCTACTTGCTGCTTTTGAGCATATTAAAAGTAGACTGTGCCGGATGTACACTGTTTATCCTTCTAATCTCATCTCTCTTTTGATGGATTCTCGCGCTTTTTTTTTTCTATTAAATAAAAAAAAACAACAACGTTCCAGCCGCGGAGGAGATCTAATGTTCAAAGACAAACTGCCCAATTTTCTTCGGAAATGGGAAGTTTTGCTCACCTAAGAGCGAGCGAGAACTCATTAAATGATTATGTGTGCATTGTTTGGCAACTGAATAATTCATGCTTGCTTGATTGCTGCCTTTGAAGGTTTTTATTGCCGGATGGTGTACGGAAGAGGGAGGTAAGGGGGTGCGCGCATGATCACTTGTCAATCGGTAGACTCTTATATAAGTGTTCATTATTATGATTATTATTAATATTATTCTGTCTGTTTGTCAGTTAGCGTCAGCTGTGTCTCGCAGTTGTGGTTGGGTCTCGCACACTTGCTCATCACCCGTTCGGTGTCTGCGGACCGTGACGGACAGGTGGGTGGCGGTTGCCTAGCAACACCGTTCGGAAGCGATTCCGTTTCATCCGTCCCGGCGACAAAAGGGGAATTAATGCTTTTGAAATATTTGATTCAAATGTTGTTTTTTTTCCTAACATTTTTTGCGTCTTGGCTGAGGAGATGCCTCAAGCATTTCAGTCCCAAACAAGCAGCTATGGATGTGACATTACACTGTGCAGACGAGTATTAGGTCGAAAATTCTCAATCCATGAATTTGCTAGCAGATAACTGATGATTTTGTCAACAATTTAATTCCGATCAGATGACTGAATTTTTTTTAACTAACAATTAATTGACTGAGCCATTATTATGCCTTGGGACACACAAGTATTACATCAGTGGCTCTTAATCTTGTTGGAGGTACGAAACCCCAGTAGGAATCCGGGGGGGAAAAAAAAGGAGTTCACTGAGAAACTCACAGCATTGGTCCAAATGAAGAAAAATGGCAGACTTCCTGTGTGTTTTGCAATGTGAAAATGGATCCCGCGGCTTGTGTTTTATGGGGAGTCATCAAATTTCACAGTCCACCCATGCATAATGACCAAAACAATGTAATTTTGTTTCAAATTTGGTCGGAATCTGATAAAAGGGGAAAAAAAACAAATAACAGACAGGGCTATTGCCTAAAATGTTTGCTTCCTACCAAAATGGCTGACTTTTGTGGGTCTACTCAAAATCGACACACCTACCAAATTTTATGTTGCGAAGTGAAACTGGCTTTAGGTGCTGGTTTGAAATGTCACATTTCAAGTGTCTTTTAAGGCACAGCTTCTTGAGACTTATTTGTGGTTCTATTCATAATAGATATGTTGATCAATGAAATAGGCCAGGGGTGTCCAAACTTTTTCCTCTGAGGGCCACATACAGAAAAATAGAAAGCTGCAAGGGCCACTTTGATTTTTGATTTTTTATTTTAGTTTTTTTATTATCACATTCATTCCCAGACCAGCAAAAAATGCATCATTTGACGTCTTTTTCCGTCAATGGCAGTGAATGAGTTAAACATGGTAAAAATCAGTGAAGCAATTATAAATTGTTGATATAATGTACAGTTACTTATAGAAAACTGCTAACAGTCACAAGGCAAATAGTGACCCCTGTGTGCCACTATAATAGGTACGCCTCTCCACTGAGCAGCAGCTGAATCCCAACTTGACATTCTGAACCATAAGAACAATCGGTCGTCAACTGACCACACTTAAGAACCATTAATCTAATGTGATGTTTTCACAAATTGGACCTTGACACTAAGCAACAAGTGGATGGAACTATTTTTATTTCTGAAACTGAATTATTAGCTGCAAATTTGTGTCTTTGCATAGCTAGAAATGTTTAATCCACATTAAAAAAAAAAAAAAAAAAAAAAAAAAAAAAAAAAAAACAGCATTGAAAAATTATTTTTAGTATTTTCCGCGGGCTGCTAAAAAATGTATGGCGGGCCGCAAATGGCCCCCGGGCCGTAGTTTGGACACCACTGAAATAGGCTTTCCCAAATATCTTATTTTTGGGTGGTCTGGTGTCCAGTTTAAACGGTGGGGTGCTCTGCTCTACATGGCTTTTCCATTAGTAAGACGCAAATATGTTCATTCATCTCCACGCGTCCTCGTGGTCTCCCTTTTTATCAAAGGCAAGACATGCAGGAGGGCTAGCACCTGCACATTAAAGATTCCCAAAGTTACGGGAAAATTCCCTTAGACCTTTTAACCGCTGCTTAGATTTTCTTCGTCTTCCTCCTCCCTGGGCTATCTGCAAAGCTCCCCTGCTGCTTAGTCGACCTTAAACTGTGTGCGATGTTTGAAGCAAAGCGAGGCTCACCTTTCGTGGGCTCCCTGCTGAGTCAGCAAGTGGCACCTAAAGCGGGGACACGGCAACAAAACGACAACAACACAACATGGCAGCCCTGCGGAAAGTTCCGGATCTAAATACAATGTAAAAACTGAATAAAGAAAATGGATGCTCATTTATGTGGCAATCCATGTGGGGGAAAAAGATCACAGCAAAATCTGCGATGGAGTGCAAAATCTATGATGTTTTGTTCATGTCTCAGCCACGACTTTTCCAAAGTTGACTCTCATCGTCGGAGCGGAATTTTGAAGGCGAGCAGGGACATTAATTAGCTTTTCCGCAGCTAGCTGCGTTTTCGTGCCACGGATGCAATTGAACTGCTGCGGCTTTAACGATGCTTCACTTGTTGCTGCGTAGAAATGAGCATGCGGCCAAAGTTGTTTACGCCGTTGACACTCTGAGAGCTTTTTCCCAATGTTTGAGGGACCGTTGGGACTTATTAGCGGGCACAAGGCAAACCGCAGTCAAAGTTTTGGTTGAATTGTGAGAAATGGTATCATTTGATTTGGGGAAGAAGATTTAATTATTATTCACTGGAGCTCCAATGTGACTTATTTCCTCTCTCGTCTTTAATACTGGAAAGTGAACATCCTTTTCCTGTTTGAGGTAATAAAGACTATAAGGAGACACTTTGACTTTTATAAGCAACAACTTTTATTCCTCCGTCGTTTTTCTCTCGTAAAGTCTGTAGCATCCATTAAATCAGGCTTTCTGCAAACATTTCCCAAATAGCCCTCATAGGGACCTTTTGGGACTTGCAGGAAAAAAAGGACAAGAATGGTGAGGGTGAGGGTGTTTTTTATTGCAGCAGTAACTGTTCCTGGCAGGAAGTGGATGTTGTGTAGCCAGGAAATTCAATATTAGCCAAGGAAAGAGGCCACCATTTTTGCTTTGGAGGGGTACACTTTTGTTTCTTGGAAAGGTTCAGAATTGACATCTGTCTAGTTTAGCAATTTGTTAGCAATGTGACAAAATCTCTTGGACGAATCTCTCTTTAAAGGACTCTTAGGAATGGTTAAACTGACCCTAAAATGGCTGCTTACAAACAAAATGGCAGAGATCCTGTGTCTTTTCAGGCTTTGCTTCTTTAGGCTCATTCCCACCAAATTTCATGTAGCTTTGTGTAAGTGGCTATGGGGGCTGAATTTCTTTGAAAAATGTCAGGGGCTAGTGTCTGATTTGACATGACTGTGTTTTTGTTTGTGGCAAGTGTCTGATTTGAGCAATCAGCATGTAACCAGCAACTAGTTTCAACTGGTCAGAAGCTATGTGATGTCAAGATATGTGATGTCAGGAATCTTTTAATCTCCTTACCTGGTTAGAAGCCAATCAGTTTTACCCACGTGTCAGTCAGCAGCGAATCAGAGAAATCCATGTCAGTCCTGTTTCAGCGTCCTATCAGGGTTACCCACATGTCTGGTCGCAGCCAATCAGATCCATTCGCTGTCTATATAAGTCTGACAGAGAAGTGTGTTTTTCTGCCGAATTATTCCTCTGTTTCATCTGGCCACCTGCTCATCTGCTCCTCTGCCCAAGTTAGGTCCATGCCTCTGGATCCATGATGCCTTCTCGTTGTTTCTGGTCTAGTCGTGAGTGCGTTCCGCACAGACAAGATTTATTACGTGAATAAAGTGTTAAACTCTTATTTGTGTCTGCGTTTTTGGGATCCAACCCCAAAACATAACAGTCTGGTTTTGAACATGGCTTACTGAGACTTTTTCGTAGGTTGAATAGTCAGAGCCACCAAATTCCATGCTGCTCGGTGAAACTGGCTTCTGGGGCTGAATTTTCAAAATACAAGTCAGCGGAAAAAAAACCTTGACTCTGATGATGGTTCATAAATGTCTCAGCATCTCATCATTGTGTTTTAATTAGATGCTTTGTAGCAGGTGTTAATGTGGCGCATTTTAACAATTGTACATTGTTTCCCACAAAAGTCCCATCTGCTCTTTTTTTTTTTTTTTTTTTTTTTTTTTTGCCAACTAACAATGTAAAAGTAATATAGATCAAATTAAGCAAAGGAGGGTCATGTTGGCACTTTTGTGTTTGTGGATGCTGGATTCTGCCTCCAACCTCCCAACACACACAAACACACGGAGGAGTTCAGGCAAATATTCCAACTCTGTTGCCCTTGACTCGTCTCTTATCCTTTCCTCCGACTCTCTGTCAGCACTTTCACATCCTCCAAACTCCCCTCGCCACCCTCAGCCTCACCCGTCTCTCATTGCTCCCCACTTTGCAATATCCACATTCCCGACCAAATGAGCCTTTCGCCCCGCGGCCCCGTCTCCGCATGGCAGTGGGAATCTCGGCAAGCTCGTTTCCAGTGAGCGGCAGCTGTGGCGCTTGAAAGGCGTCCGTGCTTCCTGCTTGACTATTCATGTGACGATACGGAATAGAGCTTTGTCGGGGCTCGGCTGCGGGTCACAGATTTTCTTTGAAAGGCCAGAACAAGAAAATTATTGATTTGTAATTAGCCTAGAGCAATGGTTCTTAATTAACCTCATTGGAGGTAGTGAACCCCACCAGTTTCCAATGCACATTCACCGAATGCTTCTTTATTGGAAAATAAAATGTGATTTATTTATTCTTTTTATTATTCTGCTTGTCACTGGCATAGCTACAGTATTTGTATTAGTATTAGTAATAAGTAGTCAGAAGTATAAATATTGTTTTCAGGCTAAAGCTATGGTGCTATTATCTGGCTAAAGCTAACTGGATATCTAAAAGTAGATGTGCTGTTTTTATGCTAGCTAGCTAAAGCTAATGCTAAGCCATTTTAGTTACTGTAGCTCTGTTAGGATGTGGATGAGGTGGGACCCAAAGGCGGAGAAACCAGGCAGGAATGAGAATAACTTTATTTACTGGAACCAAGACGGTGATGACGGGACAGGACGGAACGTGAGCAGACTGGTTGCCATGACTGGGCAAGACGTGGACAGACTTGGGTGACGTGAACAGACTTGAGTTGGCGTGGAACAGACTTGAGTTGACGTGGACAGGCTTGAGTTTAACGTGGACAGGCTTGAGTGGAATGTGGAGATGACTTAGCTAGATGGCTAGGAGGTGAGACACTTGACCAGGCTTAGGTTGGCAACCCCACTTAGTTCGTTACACTTCCTTTCCTTCAAAGTTCTCCGGGTATTGACCAAACGTAGATAAACTTGACTTGACTTAAACTTGACCAAACTGAGATAAACTTGACCAGACTTAATTAAACTTGACCAAACGTAGGTTAACCTGACTAAACCGCAACAAAGCACCACACCAGGACAAGACAAAGTAAGGTATAGTATATAATGCTCCCACCAAAATAAAACAAAACCCTCAAGGTCAGACCTCAACCAAATGGCTAAACTTGTGTTCTGTGCAATAATTTCACCATATAAACCCGGCAGACATGAATACATAGTCAATATTTTTGGATTTCCTAGTAATAGGATGAAGAGGTGTGAATGAATCGGTCGTCCCAGGCAAGGCGAAAACAGAACGGCTCCCCAAAGGAGGCGCTAACAGCTGGATGCTAGGTGAGAATTACAACTGCAGAGCATTGTTGCAGATGGGCAGGAAATCTCGACACACAGTGGAAGGTAAGGGAGCGGGAAGATCCAATAGATCAGCATCGTTCTATGGATTTAATCTCACAATTCCGGCTGTCTTGCCCGCCTGGCCTCCACTCTGCCTCAGACCATTTTCATGGAACTTACCATTAACGTGCGTGTTGCTTTTGTCCGCAGAAGGTTGCTATGACATGGTAGCTTGCTGTGTGATTTCCCAAGTTGGCTGTAAAGCATCGGTCAAATCCCGGCAGCCTCTTTTCCAATGAATTTAAAAAACCTCCAGGACGGCAATCGCCTTAACCTCACCCATGTGGTTTTGAAAGCCGTAATTTTCCCCTCTCATTTGGAGCAGAAAGTCTATCACAGGCGGCGTTAACCTGCACTTAGGCTAATGTAACCTTGACCGAGTCGAGACGGTCTTTAGCATCTGTCCCAGGCGACGACAGTGACGATGACGAAAGATAAAGTGATACATTGCTCCCTCTTGGCATGGAATGCCCATCCTTGGATGTTTTTTCCTGCCGCTAACGACCGTCCTGAGTCAGTTATGAAAGTGTTCTGAACGTGAGGTTCAGGGGGAGAGACCAGAGAGCGTCATGGTGATTTATCGGCCTCGAACCTCAGCCCGCCGCACCGTGCAACCTCCATCAACCCGCCTCCAGACTGCCCATTTGTCTTTCCACCACTTGTCTGGTCTGAAACATCAGGAATTATTAGTCCGATGGCTCCACTAACCAGAATCCTCTGAGTCATCTGGCAATGGGATGACTGAGTCAAGTTGGCACACTGAAATTATTCACTTGTTGTTTGACTTGAGTTGGCTGATTCACTTGAGACTTTGCAAATTTGAAAGAGTCGGTTGCATCAGTTAACGGACTGAAGTTATGAGCACCAGAGTACAGCCACGGCTAATTCATTTGTATCATATTACCAACAAAAATATAAACGCAGCACTTTTGATTTTGCCCCTGTTTTTTTATGAGATTAACTCAACGATCTAAAACGTCAGAGTGCTCAATGAACCTGCCATGCATGTCTCTGGAATGTGGGAGGAGACCGGAGTACCCGGAGAAAACCCACTCACACGAGTTAGAGGACTCACCGTAAACATCGCAGACTCGATGATCCAGTTGTTTCGGTTGGCTGACTAGAATCAGCGGACTATATTGTAGGGTGTGGGGATTTCCGCTTTGTATGTTGATTTTGGTGTACTGCTCCATCAATTCGCTTGACTCCATTTACAGGACTCACCAGAAACATGATTTGGTTGGACACCATGTTGTTGCCTGATTTAAGTTAATGGACTTACTGTACTGGAACCAATATCTAAAACTCAGTTTGTCTGAATTGGTACTTAGATTGACTTTTTCAAAGTTTTTCCAACCTTTCTGGCGTACATGGTCACCAACTTTTAAAGCGTTATTAGTATGCAGCACTGTCATCCATGTTTGGGAGCCTTCTCCGCGTTCCTTCCTCTCGCCATATGCTCAATGCAGCTCCGCGCTGTCCTTCAGGAGCCACCTCAGCTTCTGCGACGCGTGCGGAGGAAGCGCGTAGAGTCGCCCCGGGGTCTCGGCTGACACAAAAACCCAAATAAGGCAGAAATTCTGTCGCAACAGCTTCCAGCGGCGGAGGATTTGCGGGCCCGTGCTGTCTTGAAAGGCGGTATCAGCGGAGAGCTGTGTTCTGAAAGCACTCTGCGCTATGTTTAGGCCACAGGCACCAGGCGGGAACGTCTCATTGTTGTGCCCACGCTCTATAACGAGCAAAGCGCACCTCGAGAGTCGGAGGTGTGAAAAGAGTAGCCGAGGATTGATATTATTACTTCAGGGAGTGTTAATGGCACTCTGCTGTTGTCTTATGTGTGTAATTGCACGTACAGCAGCAGGTGTGAACGCAAATAACGGACAATGAGGTTCTCAAGGGGATCGCTTCCTTCAGATAACTGGGAGGTGTGAAGAGAACACAAGAGGTCACTTGGCAAATTAGAAATTAGAGTGGCTTTAGTTTACCCTATGGTTTTGCCAAGTTTCTCTCTACAAGTGATCAGAAAAAAAATTAAAGCGCAATCCAAGGTTTGACTTGTGTAAACTTGTATTCTGGTTGAATTAAAAATAAGATGAAAAATAATAATGCAGTTTGAGAAAGTTTTCAGTGATGCCAAATGCCAGAAAGCATTTTTTTTTTTAAATGTCGTTTTCATCCCCCATCCAAAAAACTGTTTTTGTCATAAATGTCCGCCCACCCCATGAACAACAACAAACAAGCTCGCTGGCTGCTTGTCAGCCGGCTGACAGTCGATATTCTCGGCCATTAACGCGTCGCTGCTGACACGCCGCTGTCCCGCGCCGCCTAACGAGCGCCGCAAATGGCCGCCGGTGACAGGGAGAAACCATGGCCAATTTTGTGCAAAAACACACAACCCCTCTAGGCAGCGGCTGTTCTGGCAGGTGTCAGTCGTCGGAGGTGTGTATTGGACGCCCTCAGGCAAGCCGGAATTGTGTGGTTACGCAATAGTCGGCAGCTGGGAATACATTGTCATGTTGGACAATTAAGCTGATTTCCCACCGTATGATTTAGAATGTGTATGGGATCACTCCCGAGCTGCTACAGTTGCACTCTACTTTGCCATTTTGTGGCGCTGTTCATATGTGTAATGTCCAACCATCCATCCATTTTCTGAACCGCTTGCTTCTCACAAGAGTCGCGGGGGGTGTTGGAGCCTATCCCAGCTGGCTATGGGCAGCAGGCGGGGTACACTCTGAACCAGTTGCCAGCCAATCATAGTATGTGTGATGTATAAAGGTTATTATCATCCCTTATGTATTGCCCTCAGTAGGGATTAGAAAGTAGGAAATGAGGTTGAATGATTCATTTCCTAATGCCTAATCCCTGTATAGGGATTTTTAGAGGACTTTTACTCAACTCTATAGAACACAGTATACAAATATATATGAATATGAATAATATTAATAATTCATAAAACTAAGCTAAAACTAAGATGTACTGTACTGTAAAAAAAAAAAAAAAAGAAGTGTGACATTGATTTGTGTTGAGGTCATTTTTCTGCCACTAGATGGCATAATTGCATTCATAAGACATTGGTAGCAGCTAAAATATATAATTTATAAAATACAACTTGACCCCAGTCTCCACAAATATATACATTATTATTAAATTCATTACTGCAAAAATTTGACATGGATATTTCTGCTGCGTTGCGACTGCAATTCCGCCATTACAGGCTTTCAAAGTAAGCGGTGGTCATTTAATGGCTGGTCGCTAAATAAATTTGTGACGTTAAAAGAACAAAAGAATCGGAATTGAGCTGCAATGTTAATACAGCCTTATTGTCAATGGCGGGGTTGCCTGGGTTTGTATATTGTTTAACTTTTTGTAGTTTCCTCTTTTTTTCCACTGCTGCCCAGCTCTAGTATGAGTACTGAGTAGCATGCTGGAGCATTGTTGTCTGGCATCCTTTATACGGTGGGGTCGGTATTGAGCCAATGAGGCCATAACAGTCATCATGTCATGATATTAAAAGCAGCACATTTGTTTAAAAAAAAAAAAAAAAAAGTCAGGTTGATTTCCGTTTGTGGAGTTCTAGTACCCTCTGGTGGCTAGTTTTTTACGTGTCGTTTAATTTACACAAGGCATGTTTTTACCCTCTATGTTTAAAATCCATGCTAATGGTCAGATAAAGGGAAACGTAATATGTCAATATGTGGAGAAACTCAATGTGTACGTGAATTAGCAAGTAAGTGCCTCAATGTTAAGTGTTATTAGAGATTGTAAGTGGTTTATATGCATTGCTGTTATGTACAAAAGCACAATATTGTGCTTTTTTTTTTTTTTTAGTATGAGCTCATTTTGTTGACAATATTGTGATTTTTTTTTTTTTTTTTTTTTTTTTTTTATATTGCCAACCTCCCCACAATATTGTGATAATTATCGCATCGTGAGCTTCATATCGGGATATTGTATCATGATGTTTGGATATTATTACATCCCTATTGGTTAGTGTGAATTTTTTATCCATCCATCCATAGGTAACTTATAACTGTTGTGATTATTCTTATCCCTTTATACTAACTATGTTGAGCAAAACAAAGTGGTCAGATTACTATGTGTATTATTAATTCACATGTATAATGGAACGCAGTGGCAAGCGGTGACTTTTTGTAGTGGACATGCTGAAGACTCACATATGTGAAAAATTTTTGGGGTATTTTTACTAATAATTTCAATATTAAATATTATTTTATACCGCCGTAGTTCAATTCTGGGGCGTCTGCTGTTTTCATTGTATCTGCTGCTGGGTTCCATCTGAAGAAAACAGCTGTGGTTGTTTTAATGTGCTCCATAAATCTCGAGTTGAGTTGAGTGATGGAAGTCAGCATCTTAACTGCATGATTTGCAATTCTAGTCCAGCACAACCACATGCCGGGACATGCTTTTTCTTTCCCCCCTCTCCAATGATGAGAAAATTATTGAGGTCTGAATCTGCCATTTAACTCGGCGATGTGAAACAGTAACCTACTGACGAAGGCGGCACTATTTTTAACACAAATTACCACCCACTCCTTGCTCGCTTCCCATGAGACGGAAGGCACTATGTGAGAGGTACAAAGAAAGAAAGTGCTTTCTTTCCCCCCCAATATCGCTCCTCCTCGGCTCAATTAGAGAGGGCATACGCAGACAGCATAGTGGTCCGGCTGAGGGTCTGTACACACACACACGCTCACTTGAATCTTGAAATAGCAACAAGTCGCTCTTCTCCTAATATGGCCAAGTATTCTGGGTGGAACAATGGCAGCATGATAAGCGCTGCTATCAGTCGAATGAGCACGTCGGTGGCTTGTGGGTCGCCGTGCGCTGCTTTTAAAAAGATGACTTTTTGCTTTTAACACCTGTCTGGTGTCACCAGGATGTGGCGCCATGAGAATGGGGGCGGGGAGTCTTTTATTGTAACTATTATAATGTTAAAATACTTGTCAATATTAGATTTGACCTATATTACCTTATACAAAACCTACATGTTATATTTTTATCCAGGTCATATTTTTTTGTAATAAAATTATGCAATTTTAAAGTGATGTAATGTGTAAGTTGCATTTATCTCATATATATTTGTATTTAATTTAGTTTTGATGTATTACGACATTATAGATTCTCTAATAATACCAATTTATAATCATACATGACACTACTTGGTATGAATTATTCATCGTTGGATATTACAATTTTAGTTTAGAAATGTTCCTACTCAATTTAGATGTAATTTTAAATCTTTTATACTACCCTGCTACTTTCAACCAGGCAATTACATTTTTTATAGTTTGTATTACAAATTAAAGTTGACTTATTAAATTAGTATTTCCATTTGAGTTATTATTTTAAATGCTGAATATTCTATATTATTGTATTAATATAACTCAATTTATGTATTCTAACATGTTATATAGTACACTGCTAATTTCAACCAGGCACTGACTTTATTTTGTAGCTTTCATTATTTGTGATATTATATTAATGTTACTTGAAATATTGTTTATTATTTACTAATACTTTTGAGTATTTTTTAAATATAAAAATATTGAATATTATTAGAAAACCTATTTTTAAAGAATGTTTAAGTAACAGTAATCAATTACCAGCTTATTTCTTTTATAAAAAAAAAAATGTTAGCACTATTATTTAATTTGAGGGTATTGGTGTTAATTTATTCGTTCCCGTTGCTTTTTGTCATGTTTCATATTCCTGCTTATCAGCCATGTCATCCATTTTGGCAACATGGCACTTGTCTGAACAATGTGCTGCATTGTTATTCATAAGCACTTTTTGTTTTGGTTGGAAGCAAATGTTAACGGGCCAATAAGATGATGGCGATGAGAAAGTGTCTGCTGCTCGTGTGTGTGTTGTCGTGCCATAATGCTCCATAATGACTTTTGTGTTTGTTTTATTACATTTTAGTCACGTCGTAACATCCTGCTGTTTGCAAAGAAGCAGTCATTCATCTTCCCGAGTAGTTGATTTGAATCCCCCCCCTCCCAAAATAAAAACCCAAACAGACCCTCCTCTCCGATTCGTTTTTACTTATCAGCTTTATTCGCCGGCGGCGAGGAGGCGGCGGCCAGGACGCCATCGATCAAGCGGCTCGTAAACACTCGGAAGGAGCAAAACTCCGGGCCAAATGATTTGGAGCCAACAGCAAAACGTGCTCACTGCTGCCCAAAATTGGTGCCAGGATGGTGCCATTAAGGGCCCAGCATGCCCCCAGTCCTGTACACACTCGGCAAATGGAATATCTCTGATGATGAAAAGCTCATTTTCACAAATTAAAAGCTGCCATGTGGAAAAACAAAAGCTGCGAATGGAAACTTTAGAAACTTTTCAAGGGTGGCATCATCCAAAGTTAAGGATTTTGTAGCTTTGTCCGTTGGTTTTTCCCACCTGGAAAACGGTTACTTTGGAGTCGGTTCGTCTCGATTCCGACTGGTTTTGATTTCTGTATTTTGTCATTGGTTTCCCATTCGAGAAGATTTCTGTACCTTTTTTTTGACCAGGAGAACTCGTTATCGTTGAGTCTACAAAGTATCCCTTTGAAATCGTGTTTTACTTTGGGACAGAAATAGACCTGTAGTTCAAACTGTCACTGAGCTGACAACTTGCTTTAGTAAATATCATCAAACATCTTGTTTTTATACCCTTGACACTTGACATCTCCAGTTTGGCGACATACCTAGATCTTTTGCACCAATGGAGTACAGTTGTGTCGATTTGTCCTTTGGGGGCAGAAAAGGACTTTGAGTTCTTGTCACTTAGCTGACATCTTACATTTGACACTTGACGTTTCCAGTTTGGGAACACAACTGGTCTTTTTGGACCCAGAATCCCTATGGAGTACACTTGTGTTGATTCCACTTGCAGTGTCTTGTCGCTGGAGTTGTACCCTGAAAATTGCTGTTTTGTATGATTTACACTTGATATTTCCAGTTGGAGAACATACCTGGACGTCTTAACCGTGGAAAACCATCAACCGGAGTACATTAGTCGACATTCCAATTGGCTGAGGTTATGGTGTCTTGTCACTGAAATTGTTCCTTAAAATTCCTTCGCTTGCACTCTTGACATTTGGCTTTTCCCATTTGGAAATAAACCGTATTTTTTTTATGGTTGTTACCTAGAGCAGGGGTCTTCAACTTCGGCCCTCGAGAGCCTCTATCCAGCCTGTTTTCCATGTCTCCGTCCTTCAGATGATCAGCTAATCAGCAAGCTTTGCAGAAGCCTGATAACGATCCCGATCATGAGTCAGGTGTGTTAGTGGAGAGAAACATGGATAGGGGGCTCTCGAGGACCGAACTTGGAGACCCCTGTCCTAAAGGAATACATTATCTTGCATCTAGATTGTTCCATTGAAATAAAAATGGACTTCTAGCTCTTGTCAAATAGGTGGTATACGCAAACATGGAGTAAAGTGTAGACTGTAACTTTAAATGGACTGCACTCCCGTTTCTGTTTTTGGACTAAGATGTGAGTGGAATACCAAAAAAAAAAAAAAAAAGAGCCTAGGAGAACAAGCCGAGGCTCTCAGAACGGTTCTGTTTGTAGAAAAGATGACCCATTGATTTTCTTTTCCTTAGGTGTGCTATATCTCTGATCTAAAAGCATCCTCACCTCCAGCTCTCCCGCTCGCCCCGATAACTGACTTTACCAGCGCCGCGTTGAACTTTTTTCAAAAAATTATCTCATTGTGCCGACGTGTTGAGACGCCAAGCGCAGTTTCCAGCGGGGAGTTGAAGTTGAACTCAAAGTATTGATTTCTTTGCCCGTTGTTGCTCTCAAGGGTCGCTTGTGTGCTTAAATTTTATTCTCTCCAATGCAACCGCTTCAGTGGAACATGTCGGATAAGACAAGCCCAAAAAATATACCAGATAATAAATATTGGTTTTTTTTTTATTTGTTTTGCTGACTTTCCTTGTTATAGGAGGATCCAAACTTTGAAAGTTTTTCTAATATTTTGCTCAAATATTTACTATGTTTACTTGTATTTCTGTAATGTTGTTTAAGGAATACAGTACATCTCTTGTGAATATGTTGCATGCCTACAGGTATTATTCCTTCTTGAAAAACTTTTACATCCGGTCACTCTTATCTAAAGGCGACATTATGTTACCATTTTCTGTCCGGCCCAAACTCAAAGGCTCGCCAGGATGATGATGATGATGTTCCACCTCCTCCCTCCAGGTGCTGGGATGATGATCGGGCCGCATATTAAGCGCGGCGCTTGAAAGGGGCTTCAAATCATCCCTCCCCCTCCTTTCCTTGCACTAATTAGGCAATTGAAAGATCTGAGGCGAGCGTGTGTGGGAGGATGATTTGGGTTAAAACGGCAATGCGTGTCAGCCATTTATCCCCATACACAACAAAGGGAGGGGGCAGCTGTGATCTGAAAGCGCTTTCACGAGTTCCCGCCTGTACCAAAAGCGCCCTTATTGTTTATTCGGCGGCATCGGGAGCTCTCCTCCGTCGAGAATTGGCCATAAAAACCCCACCCGGAAGAGTTGCTTCCTCGCACAACAGTTTCACTCTGGCAGGAAAGTGATTGATATTAATGTTTTTTTTTTTTTGTTTCTGCGCCGGAGGTAAAAATGAAGCGAGTTAATGAAATAATGAGAGAGACATCCCCGTGGAACTTGAAAAGATCCTTTTAGCTGTTTTTCATCTCAGCCGTTTAATAACTTTTTTCTGTTATTCAGCATGACCGCCTCAGAATATTATCCTTATCCATGTTTACATGCAACTTTTTGCTACGGGGTTTTTGGTGCGTCACTTTGATTGACACCCTCTGTTATTATTGTGCTTGTACTTTACCTTATTGTACAGCCTATGTAAGGGTATACACCAAATCTGCCAAAATTAAAAATTAATAAATAAATAAATATTTTAATACATAAATAAATACAAACAGATATAAAAATATAATGTAAACATTAAATACAAAATATAAATATAATTGAAATTATGTGTGTGTGTATGTATGTATATATATATATATATATATATATATATATATATATTACATAATAAAATGACAGTGCAGTAATGAGATATATATATATATATATATATATATATATATATATATACAGAGAGAGTAAAAGTCAAAAGACCTGGAACATTGTGGATCTATGTAAACTGAGTAACAACAAATCCAATTTTGAAAACAGTCAAAATGACGGCTCTGGGAGATCTAGTAACAAAGCCTTCTCGGTTGTATGTTTTAGCAACGATAATTATAATGACCGGGATACCTAATTTTCATTAGTACCTGCCCTCTGATTTGTGACTCAGGACAACAATATGAGTTGTGCCAACTTACATATTCATCTTCTTTATCTTTAAATGCTGTGGGTTTTATTCCACAGGCTTTACATTTTTGCAAATGCAGAACGAGACAGCCTCTGTGTTTTTCGGGTTTCATTTGACATCCTTGTCGGCTGAAATGTGGACATTTTCAGGCAGACAGATGACAACTCAACTTTGATTTGTAAATGTAGTCGTGGTTACGTCATATTGGTGAGACAAAGTCCAATGAAAACACCTCAGGCTGAATGTTTGATGACGAACCAAAACAAAGCACTCGAGCAACAAATAGTTAAACACTCAAGTTGCGGGCGGGATGAAGTTCTGTCCTGTTAGCTTATCTTCGATATCCTAAACCCTCTGTGGGCACATTAGCGTCACGTCGCACATAATCTGGATGCTAATTGGAATTTACTCATTTACGTGCTTGATCCATTTGCAGGGGGACTATAATTTGTCAGGTGTTAAAATATATGAATTAGTTAACATGATAATCCCCACTTGAGGAGCGCTAGAGGTGGTTTGTCTCCCTTCCGCGGCTCAGCGGAGAAATCCATGTTCTGACATAGCAGCTACACTTGATTGCTTGGAATTCAAATCACTGTCAAACCTCGCTTTCCACGCAACTTCGCAACGGGAGAGAGACCCCCATTCAAAGGCATTGGGGTGGGGGGTGTCTTTCTGAGCGTGTTTCCTCCCGTGATGATGACGAGTCTCTGCGGGGGGCGCTCTGGTTTTCCTACTGCATCAAAAAGACATGGCAGGGGTGTAAATCTCTACCGAGGTCTTACAACAATTCTTAGTTGGACTTTGTTTCTCTTCCTGCATCAAAGGTATGATCCTGGGTTGTAAAGTCAAATGAAGGTGAGCTGCAGGAATTTTTTTTTTTATCTGTAAACCAACCTGTAGATGTTCAGTGGGAATATTTATTACATTATATGGGTTTTCCGGGCACAAGAAAACCAGTACAACAAAACAAAACAGCACCTTTCAGAGTGGTCTTTTATTGTGGGCAGTCTAAGGCACACCTGCGCACTAATCATGGTGTCTAATCAGCATCTTGATATGGCACACCTGTGAGGTGGTATGTATTATCTCGGCAAAGGAGAAGTGCTCATTATCACAGACTTAGACTGGTTTGTGAACAATATTTGAGGGGGACAAAAAATGTTGCATTTCTATTGTGTGATTTTAATGTGATGGGTTAATGCCAAACACAGCCATATGCTGATTATAAGGGGTGTGCATACTTATGCAACATTATCTCAGTTGTTTGTTTGACTTTTTCCTTTTTAAAGTTTTCTATTTGATAGTGATAGCGAAAGCTTTCAATTTTTTTATTTTTTTTTTTATTTTATTTTATTTTTTTTTTTATTTTTTATTTTTTTTTTTTTATTTTTTTTTTACACCTAGGTCTCATTTTATTGTATTGTAAATTTGAACAGGGCTGTGTGTTACTCAAATATCAAATACATTGCTCTCTCAGAGTTAACACGTTTTTCTGTACGAGCGTTAATGAAGGTCGATGGATGTGTTGTCCACCTTCAAGTGGGAAGCATTTGGTGTGTAATAGTTTCCGCGTTCCCGCCATTAATTGCTTAATTAACTTTTTTCCCTTTTTAATTAAGGTCAGCCTATGCATGTACACAAACGGGCTCCTTGGGACCATCGAAGCTCCCTGCTTTTGTTTGCTTCTGATAATAATGGCCTGCCATTGGTTAACATGGTTAATTTGGGGAGGGACAACAATAAAACACATTTTAAAAATGATAATTCTTAAAATCTTAAGTACTGGTTGACTTGGCTTAACCCTGAGATCAAGATTGTCAATAAAAGAGATATTTAAATATGTGCAAGCTTGTAATTAATAAGCACCTGAGGTGACATCATTAGTGACAAAGTGTAATTCTTTTGTATTCCTAATCAGGCAACGCATTGGATGACTTTATTGCCTGGTGGGCTGCTCGACGGCGTTTCATTGCATGGGAAGAGGGTAGATATTAGCTCGATAAATCAGACTGGTAATAACGCTGCAAAACGACAGATAGGAGAGGTTGGTTGAGGTGATTAACAGGAACATCGCGGGGGTTTGGGACCGAGCTCTGACGAAAATTGTGGAACAACAACAACAAGATGTAGGCTATCACTCAAACATATGGTATGTATTTAGGGTGTAACGAAAACCCACTTGAATCGGAAAATCAAGATGTTAATGCATCGAACGGAATTGATTGTTCCACTTTTAAACATCCCCCATGTATCGAGACACGTAGGGTTGTCAAAGTTAAAACTCCCCCCCGACCCTTGATGAGGAGTAAGCGGTTCAGAAAATGGATGGATGAAAAAAGTTAACTCAGTCAACACAGTTTGATTGAATTCCTGTGGCAGCCTCTATAAGTGCTACACTCGTGTGCAGGCAAGCGTAAAGCTGTCTGGCGTGAAGATGGACAAACATGGATTATATAAATAGTTGTACTTTCAGTTTTACTTGCATGTTGGAGAAATCTAAAGTAATAACCCCACTTTGCAAAGCCAAATTCAAATAGCATCTGGTACGTCTTTGGCATATGATCTCAGCGCAAAATACCTGAAATGAGCTTTGCAGCTATGAGACCAACCATCCACTGATACTGTATCAAAAGAAATGTTCACGAAATTGTACCTTGTTGTCGAGTTGGTCTCCACGAGGAAGGTCTACTGTTAGCCTAGCATCAAGCGAGCGGATTTTTGGTGGGCGTGGCCAAGGCTCGCCAGACTTCCGTGTGTTTTTGACTACAAAATGAGTTCGGCTTGGCCAAGTCTCATCATTTCCGTGTTTTTTGAATTGTTTCTATGAAAAGAATATAAGAAAGATGACTGTAAAGCTGAATAAATTTCCATTGTGTTATTCAACAGTTGGATTTTATAGAACAATTTTATTCAAGCATCAAACAAAGCTATATGAACTGTTTTTGAATCTAAATATACTATATTTTCTATTTGATCATTTTTTAATGCCAGATTTCATCCAGCCATACACACACTCACAAAATTATCATAGTCGTCAGTTGTACACAGATTTTCACTATTCTTGGGCTGATCCATCCTCGGATGAATTTGTGAATAGACAACCGCAAAAGGTGGAGGTTCACTGTCGTGCATAAGCTGGTCAGTCTCCATTGTTGACATGTCACCGCAGCTCCCCATCTTTTTTTTTTTTTTTTTTTCTTCGAAGAGCCTGCTGGAATAGAGCCGCCTCATTATCTCCAAGCACAAACATGTTACACAGGCGGCGACAATGAGGATGAGCCTCCTTTTATTGAAATCACAATTAATCACGCCGCCACAAACAATATGCCCGAGCCGTAATTCATCACCCGCGCTCCCTGCCATGTCGAAACATCCCTCCAAATATTTATTGTGCTTAGTAATTAGACGCGGCTACCGTCGGCACGAGAGGACGCGTGAAAGCAGTGATGAGTTTATTAATTACCGCGCCGGACCCGCCTGACAGCCGCGCGCTAGTGGCTACGCCGTGTGATTAATGGTTCGGAGCACCACAACTGAAACGGTTCATCTTGGAAGGGATCGGATGAAATATGCCAACTACATTTCTGTGAGGGCTTGAAATCCCCCTTGTCGGGCTTTCTACGAATTTAACCTTGTGCAGGATCAGGATTTGTAGGTGTTGTGCAGGTAGACCAACTCAAGGTAATTCGCAAGAACAGGCTGTCTAGGTAAACAGCAGGAACAGGCTTGTTGGATAAACCTAACATATGTTAAACAGGAACATTTTTCTGTGTAAATCAACTGTACATTTTGTACAGGATCATGTTTTCGATGCAAAACCAATGGGAACATTTTCTCAGTTAACCAACTGCTGGTGTTGTGCAGGAACAAGTTTTGTTGGTGAACCAATTGGAAGTTTTGGACAGGAAAATTTTTCTCCGTAAACCAATGTAAGATGTACAGGAACTGGGTTCTGGGTAAACAAACTGGTGGTGCAGTGCAGGAACATGTTTTTACGTAAGTGTTGTGCAGGAACAGGTTCTCTGGATAAACCAACGGAAAAGGTTGGACAGGAACATTTTTCCTCAGTAAACCAATGTAAGATGTGCAGGAACTGGGTTGTAGGTAAACAAAATGGGTGCAGTGCAGGAACATGTTTTTTAGGTAAGTGTTGTGCAGGAACAGGTTCTCTGGATAAACCAACGGAAAGGGTTGGACAGGAACATTTTTCCTCAGTAAACCAACGGAAAGGGTTGGACAGGAACATTTTTCCTCAGTAAACCAACTTAAGATGTGCAGGAACAAGGTTGTAGGTAAACAAACTGGGTGCAGTGCAGGAATATGTTTTTTAGGTAAGTGTTGTGCAGGAACAGGTTCTCTGGATAAACCAACGGAAAGGGTTGGACAGGAACATTTTTCCTCAGTAAACCATCTGAAGTTGTGCTAGAACAGGTTTCCTGGGTAAGTCAACTGAGTCAACCCGTTTTCTTGGTTAACCAGCTATACAGTAGGTGTTAGCAGGAACATGGTTTTCTTGGTAAAGCAATTTTAGGTATTGCGCAGGAACATCTTTACATGGGAATAATATTTTTCTCAGTGTAGAAACTATTGGCGGTGTTCAGGAACAGGTTTTCTATGTAAAACTAGAGTGCTTGGTCAATCAACAGTAGCTGTTGTGCCAGAACATGTTTTAGAGCAGTGTTTCCCAACCCTGGTCCTCGGGGCACACTATCCAGCCTGTTTTCCATGTCTCCCGATTCCAACGCAGGTGAGGATCGTTATCAGGCTTCTCCAGAGCTTGCTAATGAGCTGTGATTGGAATCACCTGCGTTGCAAATAGAGAGACATGGAAAACAGGCTGGAGGACCAGGGTTGAAAAACACTGTTTTAGAGGTAAGCTACCAACTGTAGGTGTTATGTAGGATCATGGTTTGTCTGAAAACCAACAGAGGGCATTCTGCGGGAACAGGATTTCAAATTGTGAGCTCTCATGGCGTTTGTGCCAAGTGTGTCGTCTCTGTCCCGTCTTGTCGACGGTGAACCAAGAGATCCCGTTGCAGCTCAGTTAAACACGGGAACAGGAACGTGTGGTTGCACTACCACGGTGGAACGGCGCTGAAAGTGCGTGACGACGACTGAAAAAGAAGCAGGCCATCTCTGCGTGAAATGAAAAGCGCAAAAAAGCTAACATCTGCCTGTTTTTCCCAGCCTGAAGTGGCCCCTCGTCGGGCTTGATATTCATACGCAAGCCCTTCGCCGCCGCCTTCTTCTCTGGGAAAACACAAGCGTGACTCCTAATCCGGCCGCGGAGTGAGATTAACTCCACTGCCGGCTGCACGGAACCCTCCCTTCTCTTTGTTTGTCTATTTCACGCATGCCCCCTTTGCTTATCTCCCCCAGTGCTAAACGCCATTGGTTTTGTTGAAAAGTCATTGCGGCTGTTTTGGGCTGTGATTGCGCGTTCCTGGAAGGAAAAAGGCTGCCCGCATACAGATAAGCATGCCAGGCATCCACACAGGCTCATATATTGCTTTTAAATGAACCAACATGGGTGCCATATTGTATCAAGCCAAAGCTGGAGGTCGGAGAACTTGCATATATTGGACATCTGTGTCCTTTTCGCAAGGGCGTCTCATCGGCATGGATGTAAATTGAAATTTGGTGGCCTTGGCTGTCATGAGTAGTCACAGGCCTGAAAAGACACAGGATGTCTGTCATTTTGTTGTGAAGCAGTCATATTAGTCATTTCGTCCAAAGATGGACTATTCCTCGAGATTTTTTCAGATTGCTACAAAATTGGAGCCTCATATATGAGACAGATGGGGATGTTCAGCCCCAGGAGCCAGTTTCAATTAGCAACATCAAATTTAAAAAAAAAAAAAAAAAAAAAAAAAAAAGTTTGCTTAAAAAGACACAGGATGTCTGCCACTCTGCTTTGAAGCGGACATTTTAGGATCAATTCTCAGGGTTCTTCAAAGAAAGACTCATCCAAGAGAATTGTTTCTACCAAATTGGAACCATTTTTAAGAGATTGAGGTGCTAAATGGGGATGTAACAATAAGGGCAATATCGTGATATCGTGATATTAAAACTGCCACAATATTGTCGTCGTCATGGTCACAATATTTAAAGGGAGCACATGTGTTAAAAAAGTCAGGTTGATTTCCATTTGTGCAGTTCTAGCACCCTCTAGTGGCTAGTTTATTAGTGCAATTTAATTTTCAATAGGGATGTTTTGGCCTTCTATGTTTGAAATATATGCTAATTGTCAGATGAAGGGGAGCCTAATTTGCTTGTGAAGCGATCAATGTGTACTTGCATTACCAAGTAAGTGCCTTAATATTGTTATTAGAGATTGTAGGTGGCTTATATGCATTGCTGTTATGCACAAAAGCACAATATTGTGCTTTTGTGCATAATAGCAATGCATATAAACCACTTACAATCTCTAATAACACTTAATATTGAGGCACTTACTTGCTAATGCACGTACACATTGAGTTTCTCCACATATTGACAGTTTACGTTTCCCTTTATCTGACCATGAGCATGGATTTTACAAACATAGAAGGGCAAAAACATGCCTTGTGTAAATTAAACTACACGTAAAAAAATAGCCACCAGAGGGTGCTAGAACTCCACAAACGGAAATGAACCTGACCTTATGAAATTTTTTTTTTTCCCCAATATTGTGATCTTTTTTAAATATCGCCAACCCCCCCCCCCCCCCCCCCAATATCGTGATAATTATCGTATCGTGACCTTCATATCGTGATAGTATCGTATCGTGATGTTTAGATATCGTTACTTCCCTAGTGCTATAGCAAGAAATTAGTCAAGTCGTGGTGGGTCGAGTGGAGCAGCGATGTTTGATGACTAAATCGCAACTCACTCTAGTCAGAGTTGGAATGTCTTTAAACTTCAGCCCATGAAGCCACTTTCACTCAGCTGCATGAAATTTGAATTCAAAACCAGAAAAAGTCTCAAGAAGGCATATGCCGTAAGAAAAAGAATCTCTGCCACTTGGCTCCTTTATAGACAGACTCACTCTAGAAATTTCTAAAGAATTCTTGAGAGGATAAGTGGTTTGGAAAATGGATGGATTTACCTATGCTTGGTCTATTGTGGGGGTCAGCCACCTTTGATGTCAGAAGAGCTATGTTAGGCCAAATCAATCACAAAAATCTGTCTGAAGCGATGAGCGAAACAATGTGTTGTTAGTCTAATGTACTGATGGCCCAAGAGCTCATGAGAGCTGCACCATAGCAGAAAAATATGCAGCATCCAATATGTTCAGATTCATTTTCTTCTACTTTTCATCTTTTGTTTTTGGATTTTTTTTGTGTGTATATTTTTTTTATACTTAATTTTTCATGAACATTTTTAAACTTTTCTGCCTTTCTGTTAAATTTCTAACATTTTTGGCAATTTTTATGGACATAATATGGTCATTTTTTGCCTCTTTTACATATTTTTCTACCTTTTTTTTTCCGTGGACATTTTATCTTAGATTTATGTATTTCCTCTGCCTTTTTGGACATTTTAATGCGAATGTAAAGCGCATTGAGGGCCTTCTAAGGTGGAAAAGCGCTATATGACCATTTACTATTTTATGGTGATGTTTTTGGACATTTTAAGGTATTTATAAAAACTTTTTCGTCAACCTTTTTTCTCTTTTTTTCCGACAACTTAAAATTTTGTACTGAATTCATTTTTTTTTTATCATTAATTCATTTGAAGAATATTTTACCTAAAAAAATAAAAATAAATATGTAAAAAAATATTAATTTCTTCTAATTTTTTTAGAGACCCACAGGAGAGGCACTGAAGAGCCACATGCGACTCCAAAGCCGCAGGTTGCAGACCCCTGGATTATGCCAGATGGATGGACAAGGTAAAATTTTGTGAATTTAATATTTGTGTCATTTCTTGTGGGTGGAGCAAAGTTGTTGAAATCCTCAAACATCTTGAAAATTCAGCCTGTGAAGCTAGTGTCACATATTCTCAACATAAAACTTGGTTGATGATGTTCCGTCTTCGCCAGATGGCCAACATTGGAATACGTTGTCTTCTAGACCATTTCTTTTTAACTTTAGCCAGGCATTTGTTGTAATTATAGAGAATGTGGAAAATGGTTATGTCGGTTAATAAGTCAAGGACATTGAATCCAGTATTGTAGCTGGTTCCAGTCATTAAGACAAATGGTTTCCCCTGTTTTTGACCGGCATTACCAAACCTCAAGCTTGTGTACTAGATAGATGGACGGCACTAAATTCAGAGTTTTCATCATTATGTGTGCTTGCAGAACTGATGCAATAATGGTTTCTTGGCTCCCACATCCTGAGCAAATCCGGGCCTTCTGCAGCATTCCACACGCAATTAAAGCCCACAGCCTTGGTGTTTATTCCCCCGGAGCAGTTTCACCCTGCCGTAGCTCAGCTCGCCTCGTACACTATGATCAATAAATCAGGTGAGGACCTCGCCGCGCCTACGTTGACCTTTGGTGATGAACTTGTTCTGACCGCACACTGATGAAAGAGGGGTACATTTCTCCGTAAACAGTATATCCACTGAATAATGTCAAACAACAAGCCAGTCAATAGTCGCTAAATGGCATTTTCAAAGTACATAATGCATACTAGAAAAAACAGGTGGTGTTCATCTGCGTGATAAATATTGCGAGTAGCTCGGTGAGCCCGTACTGCTCCTGAGGGCTCTTTTTTTTTCTTTTTTTTTTTTTTATAACGCAACTTTCCGCAATATTCCGTCCGGGTCAAAAAGTCACGCCAAGAGGCAGAAAGTTGCACAGCGTGTTGTGTTGTGTTGTGTTGTTGTGTTGTGTTCCGGCAGTTATTAAAAAGTTATGGGATTCACCCTAGGTGTCTGCAATGCACGGGAGTGTTGGACTGTTACAAAGAGCACATCATTTTAATTGCTCTAAACCCTTTTTCACCCACCCCCCCACCAATTCCTCTACACTTGCTCATTTGCATGCCATTTGCATTCAAGTGTATCATAACAGCGACTGCTTTGGCCTCATAAGATAGTTGTTTGTGTTCTCTTAGCCAGCATCCCCATGACAGCTCCGGCATGGGAATGAGCCCAACATAAAATACTGGATAATATCTCAACATAGCACTCGTGATACCGATACAAGAGACATTACATATACTGTATTGATACTGTAGCTGCCTGACTTCGATCGCAATTATACAATGGCGAGTTGAGGGTAAGTGTGTAGAATTGACTGACATCTAGTGGTTAATTAGTAGAATGCAATGACTTTTAACCACATGCACTACGGTGCCTCAGAGAGACCATAATTCACAAGACTAGCACCAATTACGACCAGTTATTTTTACTGTGAGCGAGTGAGCAGCCCGGCGAGCAAGAGTTAACCAGAGAGCCTAACGAGCAGCTAGCAGGAGAAAGCCGCAAAAGCTAGCGAGAGCAAAGCATAGGAAGACGAGCAGCGTTCAACTCATTGGGTCCGACACTAGCTGCAAGCACCACTACCAGGTATAACTGCATTCACAAAGTTCTCCTTTGGATATCCGTAGTAGAAGGATAGCGGCAAAACACGTCCAGCCTCCTGTAAGGCAGGGCACGACCTATATAATATAATTAGCTATGAATATATATGTATATGTTTAAAATGTACGTTGATGTGATAGAACTTTTTTTTTTTCATATTACTGCAATCAATAGTGGGTTTTTGAAATTAATGAATAATTAGTTTACCACTAGTTGGCATCATGGCGCAAAATTTTGCATGGTGTTGTTACTTAAAATACTATTTTTAGTGACTGGAGGGGGTAATCAATCAAAATATCCATCCATCCAGCCATTCTCTTGACCGCTTATTCTATTCCTCACAAGGGTCGCGGGGGGTGCTGGCACCAATCTCAGCTGGCTCTGGGCAGTAGGCGGGGGACACCCTGGACTGGTTGCCAGCCAATCGCAGCAATCAAAATATAATAAAATAAATAACCAGAAATAAAATACAAAATAAAATAAATCATTGTTTAAAAAAAAATAAAAATGTCAAGTTTTGAACATAGAAAAGTAAAAAAAAAAAAAACATCGAAATGATGACTGAGGCACTTTACAAAAGGAATGATTTAAAAGAACAATTCATTTAAATTTCTGAGGTAAAAATAAATAATATAGTAAGTTTACAAAAAAAATGGAAATAATTAAGAAAAATAAATGACTTCAAAGACATTGTTGAGGGGAAAATAGTTTACCAAAAATGGCAATGAAAAAGACACAACTACACAACTAAATAAATGGCAAAATAAAATTTGAAAATATATTTCAGATATCAACTGATAATTTTTTTAAATCAATAAAATGTAATAAAAGCACCAACAGATTTAGTTTTGGTCAACTTAGTCTTATGTCCTATTGATGAGTGTCTCAGTTATTTCACAGTGATTCTTTCACTGTCTTGCGATATACCGTATATCCATTACTGTCATGCAGTCGTAATTTCCGCAGTTCCAGGCCCGACAACCACCTGACCTCTTCACTTTCATCAAAACTTTTGAACTTTTTGAACTGTCAAGCTGTATTGACTGATTTGAAATGCGCTTCATTTCCAATCCGCTACTTAAGCTAAGTTAACCGGTGACCTCGCACCAGTGCCATTATCAATCAATCAATCAACTTTATTTATATAGCACCTTTCATACATTTAAAATGCAACTCAAAGTGCTGGACATCCATAATGCAATAAAATAAAAGAAAGAAAAAGCCCCCCCATCCCCATGATCATACCCACAGACACACCCAAAACCCAACAAACACATGAAAACCACAACATGGCGGGGCACAGAAGTACCCTGTAAGGAAAGGCACCCAGGAGGAGTTCATCCACAGTGAGATGGATGAAGACCAAGCATCCCTCTCACTGTGGAGGCTCCCCCATGAGAAAACACTGGAGCTAAAAATTTTATAACTACCAAATAAAAACATTTAAACACTAAAAGAAAACGGTTAAACACGATAGAAAAAATAAATAAATAAAAACAAAGCTACAAGACAATATAGATTAAAAGTTAAATAAATAAAAGGGGATAAAAAAGTAAAAATAATAATAAGTAAAATAAAATAAAATAAAATAAAAATAAAAAAGGTCAATCAAATGCCAAACTAAAAAAGTAAGTCTTAAGCCTCCTCTTAAAAACATAAATATTCTCTGCAGACCTGATGCTCTCTGGCATGCCATTCCATAGGTGAGGACCATAGTGGCTAAAGGCAGCTTCACCATGTGTCTTGGTCCTCACCTTTGGAATAGTTAAAAGACCGCTGCCAGAAGACCTCAGAGGCCGCGAGGGGTAATAGGGTAAAAGCAAGTCAGATAAATAAGATGGGCCAAGACCGTTAAGACATTTAAAAACTAATAAAAGCACCTTAAAATCAATCCTGAAACGCACGGGGAGCCAATGCAGCGATTTTAAAACTGGTGTAATGTGCTCCCGCCCTCCGGTCCCCGTCAGCACACGTGCAGCTGAGTTCTGAAGGAGCTGTAGGACTGAAATATTCTTTTTGGGAAGACCAGAGAGCAGGGAATTACAATAATCTAAACGACAAGAAATAAAAGCATGCATCAGCACCTCCGTGTTGGCCTGTGAGAGAAACGGGCGGACTCTGGCAATATTCTTAAGATGGTAAAAACCGATCTTGGCTACATTTTTAATATGAGGATTAAAAGTTAGCTCAGAGTCAAAAAGGACGCCCAAATTCTTTACACATTGCGTGGGTTTAAAATCTTGTAGTTTAGGTAAAAGTTTCTCTCTCTGACCTTCAGGACCGATGACTAAAACCTCTGTTTTGTCCTGGTTGAGCTGCAGGAAATTTTCTGCCATCCATGACTTAATATCTAAAATACAATTTAAAAGGGTATCAATAGGCCCCATGTCATCAGGTGACACGGCGATATACAGCTGTGTATCATCAGCGTAACTGTGGAAGTTGACGCCGTGTCTCCTGATGACTTCCCCAAGGGGAAGCATATAAAGATTAAAAAGTAATGGGCCTAAGATTGAGCCTTGGGGAACCCCACATTTAATTTCATGGGTTTCAGAGGAACATGTATCCATACTTACAAAGAAATATCGGTGTGTGAGATAGGAATAAAACCAGTTAAAAACTGTACCAGAGATGCCCACCAGGCTTCTAAGTCTGTTTAATAAAGTGTGGTGATCTACTGTATCAAAGGCAGCACTTAAATCCAGTAGCACCAAGACTGTAAGCTTTTTCACATCTTCATTACACCTGATATCATTTAAAATCTTTAAAAGGGCAGTCTCGGTACTGTGGTTCATCCTAAAACCAGACTGATATTTCTCTAAAATATTATTTGTATCTAAAAATGAATTCAATTGAATAAAAACAATTTTTTCTAAAATCTTACTTAAAAAGGGTAAGTTGGATATAGGTCGATAACTATTAAAACTGCTGGGGTCCAAATTGCTTTTCTTCAGAAGGGGCTTCACCACCGCCGTTTTAAAGGCGGCAGGAAAGACACCCGTCTGAAGAGAGCAATTGACTATAGTTAAAATCTGTTCCTCAAAAAATCCATAAAATGTCTTAAAAAGTGATGTGGGAATCGGATCTAAAAGGCAGGTTGTTGGGTTGACCTGGGAGAAAACTCGACCAAGTGTCCTTGCATCAACCAGGGTAAAACTTTCCAGTGTTTCCTCAGGTAAAAGTGACTGTCCATATTTATTAAAAATTATATTTTGATCAACTAAAAGACTGGACCTAATGCCATCAATTTTACTTCTGAAGTGGTCTGCAAAGCCATCACAGAGAGTGTTTGATGGAGTCTGTGATGGCTTTTTAAAATCAGGATTGGTTAAAAGATCGAAAGTGGAGAAAAGAAATTTAGGATCTTTTGAATGAACTGCGATTAAATTTGAGAAATAAGATATTCTTGCCTGTTTGACTGTTTTATTGTAGGATTTAAGTTGTTCACGTAAAATTTCATAATGTATTGAAAGTTTAGTTTTTCTCCACCTCCTTTCAGCACACCTGCATTTTCGTTTTAATTTTTTAATCTCGTCATTTCTCCACGGGGGAATAGTCTTTAATTTTATAGTTTTGGTTAAAAGTGGAGCTACTTCATCCAAAGTTGTTCTTAAGTTCTTATTAAAATTATCAACAATAAAATCACATGAAGCAGGTAGAAAGTCTGCAGGGATTCTCTTAAGATTCTCAATAAAATTTGCAGCCACCTCAGAAGTTAGGTAGCGTTTCCTCACTGTTCTCACCGGGGCATCCTGATGATTAAAACTGGCGATGTTAAAAAATACACAATAGTGGTCAGACACAGCCAGGTCAACAACAGAGGACACACCAATGGACAGGCCATAGGTTATGACCAAGTCCAAAGTGTGTCCTCTGTTGTGAGTCGGCTGTGTGACATGCTGTTTAAAATCAAGACAGTTTAAAAGGTTTAAAAATTCTCTGGACAATGGGTCCGAGATATTATCAACGTGGACATTAAAATCGCCAGTTACTAAAATTCGATTATAAGTAGTAAGTAAAATCGATAGGAACTCTGAAAACTCACTAATAAAAGAAGTAGAATGATGGGGAGGTCTATAAACTAAAACACAGAGAATAGGAGGATTGCTACAAAGAAAAGCATGATACTCAAATGATAGATAAGTATTAAAAATAACTTCCCTTGAAGCTAAAGTGACTTTAAAAATTGATGCAGTCCCACCTCCACGTTTACCATCCCTGTTAGAAAATAAAAAGTTAAAATTGGATGGGCAAGCCTCGGTGAGAACAACTGGGGCATCTGTGCCGAGCCATGTCTCTGATAGAAGAATACCTTCTAGGTTGTTGTCTAAGATCAGGTCATTTATAATAAAAGTTTTGTTTAAAAGAGAGCGCACATTCAGCACAGCCAATTTAATGTTTGTGCCGAATGTGCGCTCATAGTCACAATTAAAAGAATTGTTAACATATAAAAGATTATTAATGTTAAAAATGTTTTGTTTGTGTGTGGGGGGAAATCGTCTGCCTGTGATAGTAGAAATTGGGAAACTGTTATCTGTATGCATTCTAACTGTAGTGACTGTACTAATTGTAGGAATTGGATACAGAACTTCAGACACCGAGGGGGCAGTTAGTCATTGACGAAACACATGTAACGAATAAACAATGTTCTCGGCTAATTTCCGAGCACCGAGTATTGAGGGGTGAATACCATCATTTCTAAAATAAGATGCCCGCTCCCAAAACAAATTAAAATTATCAATAAAAGACATATTATAAAAACAGCATTCAGACTGTAGCCAAGAATGGAGGCTCAAAAGTCGGCTAAAGCGCTCGCTTCCTCGGCCCAGAGTAGGAATCGGACCCGAAATAAAAACATGTTTCCCACAGTCTTTAATGGCTTCCAACAAATCAATAAAATCTTGCTTTAGAAGTTCGGACTGACGGAGAGAAGTGTCGTTGGCTCCAACATGTATTACGATGTTCCGAACATAAGGAAATTTAGCCAACATGCTAGGAAACCGCTCTAAAATATTACGAACTCTGGCACCAGGGTAACAGCGCGTGATGGTGGATTCCGCTCTCAAGTTCCTCACGATCGAATCTCCGATGATGAGAGTGGTCGGAGCTGCTGTGACACGAGCCATGGACGTGGGACTCACCGGTCGCGTTCCCCGAGTAGTTACGGCAGCCTCGGTCACGGCGGGGGTAGCCTTAGTCACAGCGGATCCGGCTGCTGACGGCGAGCACGGAAGCCGCTGACAGCCTTGCGGTGGACGGGCTCCGGGAGAGCGTGGCTTATTTCCCCTCCGGTTACGGCTACGCTTGGTCACGGCGGGTGGAGCCTTGGTCACTGCGGATCCGGCTGCCGACGGCGAACACGGAGACCGCGGACGGCCTTGCGCTGGACGGGCTCCGGGAGAGCGCGGCTGATTCCCCCTCTGGTCCCGGCTACCCGACCCATAATGGCGGTCAAGCGGCGGGAAGTCCTCCTCATGGAAGACATTAGAGCCTCGTTTAATTGACGCACGCACCTGCGAGCTGATGTCTGGCTACATTTGGAGCGCATCGACCGCGAGCAGCAAAGCAAATTAAGGAAGGGAGGAGAATTTAAAGGAGGGAATTGAGGAGTGAAATCAATCACTGAAATCAGAGCTAAGGAATCCCTTTTATTTTCCGCAGCCAGTCAGCTCGTTTTTCAGGCGGCCTCATCTCGTTCATTAGTCAGCCAGATAGCGAGGCCGCTTCATTAGCTAGCCAGGACCGACCCTCAGACTTTTTAAGCAAATTTCAATGATTCCCAGGTGTCCTAAAACCGCATATATAAAAAAATATTTTACTTCGTCAGACTAACCCAAGGTTCAAGACATAACCTAACCTAGCCAGTTTGGACACATTTGCCTACTGGGCCAAATGGTGAGTATCGTTTTCAATGCCAACTGCAAAAGCATTACAACTAGGAGAGCGGTTTCTACTTGCAGAAGCGAAGCCCTTGGAATTTGGGGGGGGGGGGGGTTGAGCCAGCACCAGCCGACACAATAAAAACATTTTCACTGATGGAGGCAGCACTTCATAAATTGCAATAATCATGTCAACAACTTTGTTTCACAGAGTGTAGTTGACGCCCCCATCAACAACTGCACGAAGCAATCAAGTGCTACTTATCAGAAACTAACACTAAGTTTTCCAATTAACAACACTCCATGCAGATTTTTTTACTTTAACTGTTTGACCGCCAAAAATTCAGTGCAGCTCTGCTTACCTTTTGTGTGCCAGATATCATCATCTCCTTGAAAGCAGTTCTGGATCTTAACTAGTGTTGTTCCGATACCGTTTTTTGGCTCCCGATAACGATACCGATACCCAGCTTTGCAGTATCGGCCGATACCATACCGATACTTAAGGGTTTTTTTCCTCAACATGAAAAAGCTGTCCTGCCATCGGTTCAGAGCATTCAAGGGCCAATAGGATATCTTAGATCGGCATGCAGTGAACATGTCACATATCAGTGAATGTCGTGCACGAGCAAGACACAAGATGCTGCATCCAAAATCCTATATTAGTGTTGGAATTAATGGTATCGGCATGTTACTTGTGAGTAGTCACCGATAACAGTATCAGTATCGGAACAACACTAATCTTAACCCAGCCCTGTCATGATGAGCAGATCTCTGTGTGGGGGTGGTTCCTATCTAAAATGCAAATTAGACATAACAATAGGTATGCTGACTTTGGCTAAAGAGATGTAACCACTGGAAAGCTCCACGCAGTGATCTCCTCCCGAAGTTGCAGCCTGGACGATAACCAGTTTGTCATATTTATTTAGTTGCGCAGAAACTCTCAAGCGGGGCTGTATTTCTATTCCCCAGCCGACAAACTGCAGCTAGGGAGGTCAGGTGGTCCTATTCTGGCTTTTTTTTACTGGCTATTAAGTGATTTGGTCCAACTTTATCTCAAAGCAAAGCTATGATTTATCTCTATCCCGGTGCCAAGATAAATGACCCCCGCGTGTAAAAATACAATTGGTGTAATTGGTTCATTCTTCGCAGCGGCGCTCCATAACTCCTGCGTTATGTACCCCGGTGGCAGGTAATGTTTTTCATTATATGCCAAGCAAGTTATATATATATAGAAAACGGGTGGGAAGGGACTATGCCCGCAGCCATTTTGCTTGGTAAGTCCCCGTAGGTGCATCCAGTATTGATTAGGAGAAGAGAGAGAGTCCTGCACATACTCGTCAAGCTAAATTTAGCGAGCTAAGCAACACAAACACACAATGGCAAGCTCCTGGAGGGGATGCTGGGAAATACTCACACAAGTAGCAAAACAAAGGCCTCCCGTGGTACACAAAACAACAAAAGATTTTTTGCTAGCTGTGGCTAATTGGCTCCAGGTGTCATTGCTGAGGGTTCCCTCTTCCCACGGGCCGCGAGATTGACAATCCAGCGCTCGCCCCCAAAAAATTCTCAGGGTTGAAGTAATGAATGCAGCCTTCGCCAAACTTCTTTAAGCCACTTCAACAACTCGACAGATGCGATGCATCAAGATCTCACCGGGTGACATTCAGCCCTGAACTAGTCGAGCTGAAATTTGTTGAAATGCACTCACTGCGAATTGTAGATTAAATGCTTGGACGAAAATATTGATTGTATCACCACACGGCATTTGTGCGATATCGATATTATTTTGAATCGTGAAATATTTCCCACAATTACAATATCACAACTGCATGAACAATCGATCAAATTGGGGAAGAAAAAAGTTTTTTTTTAAACAACATGCTTGGAAATTGCTTGGAACCAGCGATAATTGATCCAGTGGGCCGAGATAGGACTCATTTTCAGCCCTGGAGTTTTAGCGCTCACTTCAGTTCACATTTTTATGAAAATACACAATTTTACAGTTTGTGGAAAAATGTAAAATAGATGAGCATTCCCTCCAACAATATTCATATTGCATTTGATCACAAATGTAATTTACAGTTGAATGCGCTTTCAAGAACATGGTCATTGTTTATTTGTATGTGAACATAAAATGGGCAAAAAAGGGAAAAAGAAACCAATAAGCAAATGTATATTAAATGGGATAAGACATATTTTACACTTCACAAGACACTTGCCAAATGAAGTTAATCCAGCAAGATTAAG